>NC_041376.1:15043555-15173555 GCF_900634415.1 Cottoperca gobio | reverse complement strand
AATGCTGTCCCATTGCTATTGTTAACATTTCCAAAGCTGGAGGACTAGAGGCACCGATTAACAGTGGAAGCATTGTTTCACGATATTCTATGGACTGTGGTATTTTATTTACAGGGAACTCTTGTGGAAATATTTTATTCTATCATTATTCTATTGGTGCATTTTCTTCTCATGAAGGCCATCATTGCTCTCCATCCACTCTAGTTACTTCCAGAGTGCAGAAAGTTAATCTAATTCTTAAAAAAAACTATTTTGGCACCACTGATACCTCCTTGTTTGTCAATTTTGATGTTAATCTTATAGGTTAAATCTGAAGTCAAAACACCAAACAATGGAGAGTGCTGATATGCCATATGTGGATGTGAGAGCAGAGGCTATTTGAGTCAAACCAACAACACCAACACACAGCAAAATATATATAAAGAAAAGTGAAATGAAAAGGCCAGGGCTAATGAAAGATACCACCCACCTGTTGACATTTAGATATGGAACATGTGGTATGCTGTGCAGTATGTTGTATATTTTATTTGCACATTTTTAATAAGAAAGTTCAGACAGAGAAAAAGTAAATAGAAATAAAATACACGTGCAGGTTAGGTAGAAACCCATACTGGTTTATCTACAAAAACTCATCTAAAAGAAAGAGAAAAAAACATAAATACAAATAAAATCTTATTTTTGTCTCACGTGCATTGTTTTAAAAGTGTCTAATTGTTTTGTCTTTTCTATTGTTTTCACAGGTCCACACTCTTTCCGTCTTATTTTGGGCTTGTCAGTCATCTGTAAAGCACTAATCTGTATAAAAGGTGCAATAGAAATAAAATGTGATTGATTAATTGATAGAAAGTGTTATACAAGACTTGACCTTGAACAAACTAGTCCATTTCAATGTATACCTTGAAAACAAAGAGCAACATTTAAGAATTTACAATGTATCCACTCATAAACTCAGACACTTGGGACAGTAAAGTCAGATGTTCCCTGCCTGCTCTATTACTAATCCAAGTGTGAGTACGGCCATAGTAGATACCACAAGGTACACAAGGTCATTGAATGATACAATGCAGAAGCATACAGACGGATGCCCCAGGAGCCGAATGGTTGAAGTTCACCACATAACTCCAACATCCATGGTTTTATTAGCTGCTGTTCATCATCAGTGTCTGTTTGCTGTCCTCCAGGGCTACAGTACATGCGACTCCTCAGCCTGGCGTCGACAAGATTTGTACTTCATTAGTAATTCATGTATCGGACTTTCTTCTTGATGTAGCTTTGGCTGACCTTTGATGCATGTCACACCCTTCTCACAAAATACACTACTGACTTCCATGCGAGATGCAGGATTCTGTGTTTCAAGATGATGTGTGCACTGGAGTGGGAGAGGCAGAGAGAGGGAAAGATCAATATGGAACAGGGGCTTCTTGTAGCCTTCTGTAATTGCTCAAATTGTGAAGTAGATTATCTTGGCTAAACTACTAATTTAATTTTCTGCATCTGAATCTTAATTAATGAGGCGGTCACACAGAGGTATTTCAATATAAAAAGTGTAAAATTATAGTCTGCTTTAATTGTTTTACACTGCCCCAACAGTGATTAACAATAACAGAGGGGGCATTTGAGGATTGTAGCAAATGAGTGGTTATGTCTTGAACTTCCCTTTAATTTAGGAAAATTAAGCTGCTTTTCGTCAGCAAGTCACTGTAATGATTCATCTCTGTCAGTTGCTCAGCAGACGGTGCACCCACGGTGTACTTTGCTGACACCTGCTGGTGGAGTGTTTATAACAGTTAATGATTTGGGCAGTTTCAGAATGAATATTATGAAGGTGGGTTCTGCAGTATCGGCCCGTAATGAACACACATTTTTTTTTATTTTACAGGCCTCTGGCAACACATTTTTTTCTTTATTCAGAGTAAGATGTGTCAACATCCAGCATGACAAAAATTGTACAAAGTTCACAATTTATAAATGAAATATCACAGCAACTTGTGATCTCACACATTTATAGCAAAATTAAAATGTCAACAAATCCATGCTGTGTAGTACAAAAATAAATCAAACTTCAGTTCCACAGAGAGCACAATAGTTTATACAAAATCCTGTCTTTGTTAATGGTCACTGAAAACAATCCCAAAAATGAATTGGCTCAAATAAAATAATAAACTCTGATGAATTCACAATAATTTATATGAAAAGTCCGCTTTCTAAATATGTGACAACCTTTTTGTGTTCCCTATAGATAGTCACAGATAATTCTATTCAGATTTGTTATTTATGTACCAACATCAGATGAGCAGCCGGTTTGTGCTTTAAAATCCATTTTCCCTTTTTACTGATAATGAGAATTAATTCAAAAACTGGTACTAGCTATTACTCTACTGAAGCATTACTATATTGGCAAAAAGCTGCAGACACGATGCTGTGGAAAAAGGCGTATGCAGTCATGGATGATGGGTAGTAGAGTCCTGAAAGAGGACAGTAAAGTACAATAGATGAGATTCAATCAGGTGAACAACAAGCACCTTTTGCATTAGCTCTCAAAAAGGCAATTCTGAACATGATCGCTAACAACTAGAACAACAGAATGGAGGAGTGCATACAGCCAGGCATATGGGCGCGACGCTGGATTGTATCACCCCTCGAAGGTCTCGTTTTCACCATTTCTTCAGCTTTTTTTAAAACCTTGAATTGATTGACTATTTAATCCTTTGTACAGTGATTAGATATAAAGTGCTGCTGGGGGATAACTTCATCTTCCTAAAACATAGCAAAAATGAAAGAACAATGTTTTTACATTTGATAATAGCCTACAGTATAACTGCTATGGTTATAATCATCCTCTTCTCTGATTTCAAGTCCCTGTTCTTCCTCTCTCAGTGGTACTAAATCCACGCCTACAGTGGCTCCAAGCAGTTGGTTGCTCCAATCGTGTGCCAAAGAGGTCATCTGGAAAATTGCACGCCGCCGTACGCAAGGATAATATCTTCAAGGACAAGTGCAAATAGTCTACTGGCACATAAGTGGGGACAGTGACCCTGTAAGTCCCTCTGTCATACTCTATAAATACTCTTTACAAAACCCTCTGAAACCCTCCTTTTAGGCTCTCGGGTACTGCTTTTAGTTTCTGTAAGAACATCAAAACATGGAAACGAAGGTGTCCCTGTGCAAAATCGTACAGAAAAAAAGTGGAACTCATATACTTTCGCTCCTAAAACTCAATGTCCAGGTTCTCTCCTCTTTTTTAAAAAGACTTTTTGTATTAAAAGATTTGTATAAAAATCAATATTTTACATAGGCTATATTAAAAAGATTCATGTTACCCCGCTATGCTTATAAACAAGAAATTGCATAAACCCAACTTTTTTTTTTCTTCCCTTTGCAGATTGCATCCCGTACCTACTATAAACAAATGATTTAGTTATTATATTGCTGAGACGTTTCTTGATCCTAGCAACACAAGTCTCGAAATTGCGCAGATTTGATACTAGAAAGGCTAGAATGTGGTTTCTATAGGTCATTGTCTTTACACATCATTTCTATTTGAGATTAGTTAGGATGAGCATGTGAACATGCATGCACCGCACAGATGTGTTCCTCTAGGAATTAATTGGCTCTCCTAGATAATGGGATTTCCACCATCGGGTTTCCGTGTAATGATGTTTACAATAGAACTATTCATACATACATTCATACATACATCAGGTCAGTTTCCTCTCCGGATTCATTTACAGCACCAATTAAAAATGCCCCCACATACAGCTACACGACTTTTTTTTTTTTCATCAAAACAAAACACAAACATTTCTCAAGCATTGTCAGAAAATAAAGCGATTCGCAATCCAGTTCTTGCTCTTGAACAATCCACACGCAAGAAGAAGAAGAAGAAGAAGAAAAAAACATCTAAAATCATCAAGTCCATAATCATCCAGTGAGAAGAAAAATAAGTAGCTTCCTCGTTGCTTGTAGTTTTTTTCATTTTTATTTCACTGTCCAGTTTTTTTTCATCTAAAATGCTTTGTTGTCAAGCAATAAAAAGAACTCACGTCCCATTATCATTAGCTTACTGTTCAGAAATATACACTAAAAATGTGCATATATGAGCAGCTAGAAACATTACATGACACTATGTCAGCTCATATGAAAACGTACAAAATGTGAATGTCCTCAAAAACTATTTTGCCGTTTACTCTTTTATGTTCTTCCTCCAAGCAAGGCCCGAAAAGAAAAGAAAGAAATTATCTCGAGGTGTTTCTAAGCATAATACCCTCTTTTTTGAGAATATATAACACTATATAAGATACTGCACTGAACCGAGGAGACAAAATTCACTGCCTGTGTGTATGTGGATTTGATACATTAGCCACACCTGCTGGGGGAACAAAAATCTCCCTTTGCTGAATGGTTACACTTGAATCCCTTGAACAGCTTGCTTGATGTTTTCCAACAAGGCTTTGTTCTCTGGGCTCTGGTACTGGTCTTGGTTCGTGTACATATCCGTTAGAGTGGTGACGTAGGCGTCAAAGTTCTGCTCGCTTATTGGCTCCTGTAGGACCAAAGACACAACACAGAGGCTATTAGAGGGAAACGGAGGTGAGGCAGGATTTACGATGACTGAAAATCTTCTTTTAGAATGTTTTCGGAAATAAATGTAAACGTTAAGTATTCCATATTGATCAAGTTTCACAATTAGGTATTTAGTTGCTTTAACGATTCAAATCTGTATGTTTTTTTTTTTGCATCCATAATATTGACAACTTTTTTTAGAGGAAGTGAAATACAATATTGAAATACAGAGCATTAACAAAGCACGTTCCATGATGGAAGTCATTAACTTACTTGCTGGTGCAACTGTAAGCAGCTGTTATTCCTTAGAGGAGACTCTTTGTGTGCCAGTGGTTTCTATGGAAGGAGAGAAGGGACACATTTCTATTAGTTTGATTTGAGGAACTACGTTGTTATTCTTACATTTAAACACAAGGTGGCAGTGTTTGATATACAGCCACACACAGAGGACCTCAAATTAGCTGGAAAAATAGATGAGGACATAGATAAAGACATAAATGAGGACATAGATGAGGAAATAGATGAAGACATAGATGAGGACATAGATAAAGACATAAATGAGGTAATAGATGAGGTAATAGATGAGGACATAGATAAAGACAGACATATATAAAGACATATATGAGGACATAGATGAAGAAAGACATATATAAAGACATAGATGAGGACATAGATGAAGACATAGATGAGGACATAGATGAGGTAATAGATGAGGACATAGATGAAGACATAGATGAGGACATAGATGAAGACATAGATGAGGACATAGATGAGGTAATAGATGAGGACATAGATGAAGACATAGATGAGGTAATAGATGAGGACATAGATGAAGACATATATGAAGACATAGATGAGGACATAGATGAAGACAGACATATATAAAGACATATATGAGGACATAGATGAGGACATAGATGAAGACAGACATATATAAAGACATAGATGAGGACATTGATGAATACATAGATGAAGACATAGATGAGGACATAGATGAAGACATAGATGAGGAAATATATGAAGATATGGATGAGGACATAGGTGAAGATATAGATGAGGACATAGATGAAGACATAGATGAGGACGTATATGAAGACATAGATGAAGATATAGATGAGGACATAGATGAATAACATAGATGAGGACGTAGATGAAGACATAGATGAGGACGTAGATGAAGACATAGATGAGGACATAGATGAGGACATAGATGAAGACATAGATGAGGACATAGATTAAGACATAGATGAGGACATAGATGAGGTAATAGATGAGGACATAGATAAAGACATATATGAAGACATAGATGAGGACATAGATAAAGACATAAATGAGGTAATAGATGAGGTAATAGATGAGGACATAGATAAAGACAGACATATATAAAGACATATATGAGGACATAGATGAAGAAAGACAAATATAAAGATATAGATGAGGACATTGATGAATACATAGATGAGGACATAGATGAAGACATAGATGAGGACATAGATGAGGACATAGATGAAGACATAGATGAGGACATAGATGAGGACATAGATGAGGACATTGATGAATACATAGATGAGGACATAGATAAGGACATATATAAAGACATAGATGAGGACATAGATGAGGACATTTATAAAGACATAGATGAGGACATAGATAAATACATAGATGAGGGCATAGATGAAGACATAGATGAAGACATAGATGAGGACATAGATAAATACATAGATGAAGACATAGATGAAGATGAGGACATAGATGAGGACATATATGAAGACATATATGAGGTAATAGAGAAAGACATATATGGAGACATAGATGAGGACATATATGAAGACATAGATGAGGACATAGATGGAAGACATAAATGAGGACATAGATGAGGACATAGATGAATACATATATGAGGTAATAGATAAGGACATAGATAAAGACATAGATGAGGACATAGATGAGGTAATAGATGAGGACATTGATGAATACATAGATGAGGACATAGATAAAGATATAGATGAGGACATAGATAAAGACATAGATGAAGACATAGATGAGGACATAGATAAAGACATAGATGAAGACATAGATGAGGACATAGATGAAGACATATATGAGGACATAGATGAAGAGATAGATGAGGACATAGATAAAGACATAGATTAGGACATTTATAAAGACATAGATAAAGACATAAATGAAGAGATAGATGAGGACATAGATGAAGACATAGATGAGGACATATATGAGGACATAGATGTAGACATAGATGAGGACATAGATGTAGACATAGATGAAGAGATAGATGAGGACATAGATGAAGACATAGATGAGGACATAGATGAAGACATAGATGTAGACATAGATGAAGAGATAGATAAGGACATAGATGAAGACATAGATGAAGAGATATATGAGGACATAGATGAAGACATAGATGAGGACATAGATGTAGACATAGATGAAGAGATAGATGAGGACATATATAAAGACATATACGAGGACATAGATGAAGAGATAGATGAGGACATAGATAAAGACATAGATTAGGACATTTATAAAGACATAGATAAAGACATAGATGAAGAGATAGATGAGGACATAGATGAAGACATAGATGAGGACATATATGAGGACATAGATGTAGACATAGATGAGGACATAGATGTAGACATAGATGAGGACATAGATGAAGAGATAGATGAGGACATAGATGAAGACATAGATGTAGACATAGATGAAGAGATAGATAAGGACATAGATGAAGACATAGATGAAGAGATATATGAGGACATAGATGAAGACATAGATGAGGACATAGATGTAGACATAGATGAAGAGATAGATGAGGACATAGATGAAGACATAGATGAAGAGATAGATGAGGACATAGATAAAGACATATATGGAAACATAGATGAGGACATGGATGAAGACATAGATGAAGAGATAGATGAGGACATAGATGTAGACATATATGAGGACATAGATATGTAGACCTAGATGAGGACATATATGAAGATATAGATGAAGACATAGATGAGGACATAGATAAAGACATATATGGAGACATAGATGAGGACATAGATGAAGACATAGATGAGGACATTTATAAAGACATAGATGAAGACATAGATGAGGACATATATGAGGACATAGATGTAGACATAGATGAAGAGATAGATTAAGAGATAGATGAGGACATAGATGAAGACATAGATGAGGAAATAGATGAAGACATAGATGAAGAGATATATGAGGACATAGATGAAGACATAGATGAGGACATAGATGTAGACATAGATGAAGAGATAGATGAGGACATAGATGAAGAGATAGATGAGGACATAGATGAAGACATAGATGTAGACATAGATGAAGAGATAGATGAGGACATAGATGAAGACATAGCTGAGGACATAGATGAAGACATAGATGAAGAGCTAGATGAGGACATAGATGAAGACATAGATGAGGACATAGATGAGGACATATATGAAGACATAGATGAGGACATATATGAGGACATAGATGAGGACATAGATGAGGACATATATGAGGACATAGATGAGGACATAGATGAGGACATATATGAAGACATAGATGAGGACATATGAGGACATAGATGTAGACATAGATGAGATAATAGATGAGGACATAGATGAAGAGACAGATGAAGAGATAGATGAGGACATAGATTAAGAAATAGATGAGATAGTAGATATGGACATAGATGAAGACATAGATGAGGACATTCATAAAGACATAGATGAAGACATAGATGAGGATATAGTTGAAGACATAGATGAAGACATAGATGAAGACATAGATGAAGATATATATGAGGACATAGATGAAGACATAGATGAGGACATAGATGTAGACATAGATGAAGAGATAGATGAGGACATAGATGAAGACATAGATGAGGACATATATGAGGACATAGATGTAGACCTAGATGAGGACATATATGAAGACATAGATAAAGACATAGATGAGATAGTAGATGAGGACATAGATGAAGACATAGATGAGGACATTCATAAAGACATAGATGAAGACATAGATGAGGATATAGTTGAAGACATAGATGAAGACATAGATGAGGACATATATAAAGAAATATAAGACATAGATGAAGACATAGATGAAGACATAGATGAGGACATAGATGAGGACATAGATGAATACATCGATGAAGATATAGATGAAGACATAGAGGGAGATATAGATGAGGACATAGATGAAGACATAGATTAAGAAATAGATGAGATAGTAGATATGGACATAGATGAAGACATAGATGAGGACATTCATAAAGACATAGATGAAGACATAGATGAGGATATAGTTGAAGACATAGATGAGGACATATATAAAGAAATATAAGACATAGATGAGGACATAGATTAATACATAGATGAAGACATAGAGGAAGATATAGATGAAGACATAGATGAAGACATAGATGAAGAGATATATGAGGACATAGATGAAGACATAGATGAGGACATAGATGTAGACATAGATGAAGAGATAGATGAGGACATAGATGAAGACATAGATGAGATTATAGATGAAGACATAGATGAAGAGCTAGATGAGGACATAGATGAAGACATAGATGAGGACATAGATGAGGACATATATGAGATAATAGATGAGGACATAGATGTAGACCTAGATGAGGACATAGATGTAGACCTAGATGAAGACATAGATGAAGACATAGATGAGGACATTCATAAAGACATAGATGAAGACATAGATGAGGATATATACAAAGAAATATAAGACATAGATGAAGACATAGATGAGGACATAGATGAATACATAGATGAAGATATAGATGAAGACATAGAGGAAGATATAGATGAAGACATAGATGAAGACATAGATGAAGATATATATGAGGACATAGATGAAGACATAGATGAGGACATAGATGTAGACATAGATGAAGAGATAGATGAGGACATAGATGAAGACATAGATGAGGACATATATGAGGACATAGATGTAGACCTAGATGAGGACATATATGAAGACATAGATAAAGACATAGATGAGATAGTAGATGAGGACATAGATGAAGACATAGATGAGAACATTCATAAAGACATAGATGAGGATATAGTTGAAGATATAGATGAAGACATAGATGAGGACATATATGAAGACATAGATAAAGACATAGATGAGGACATAGATGAGGACATATATGAGGACATAGATGTAGACCTAGATGAGGACATATATGAAGACATAGATAAAGACATAGATGAGATAGTAGATGAGGACATAGATGAAGACATAGATGAGAACATTCATAAAGACATAGATGAGGATATAGTTGAAGACATAGATGAAGACATAGATGAGGACATATATAAAGAAATATAAGACATAGATGAAGACATAGATGAAGACATAGATGAAGACATAGATGAGGACATAGATGAGGACATAGATGAATACATCGATGAAGATATAGATGAAGACATAGAGGGAGATATAGATGAGGACATAGATGAAGACATAGATTAAGAAATAGATGAGATAGTAGATATGGACATAGATGAAGACATAGATGAGGACATTCATAAAGACATAGATGAAGACATAGATGAGGATATAGTTGAAGACATAGATGAGGACATATATAAAGAAATATAAGACATTGATGAAGACATAGATGAGGACATAGATTAATACATAGATGAGGACATAGATGTAGACATAGATGAAGAGATAGATGAGGACATAGATGAAGACATAGATGAGAATATAGATGAAGACATAGATGAAGAGCTAGATGAGGACATAGATGAAGACATAGATGAGGACATATATGAGATAATAGATGAGGACATAGATGTAGACCTAGATGAGGACATATATGAAGACATAGATGAAGACATAGATGAGGACATTCATAAAGACATAGATGAAGACATAGATGAGGATATATACAAAGAAATATAAGACACAGATTAAGACATAGATGAGGACATAGATGAATACATAGATGAAGATATAGATGAAGACATAGAGGAAGACATAGATGAGGACATAGATGTAGACATAGATGAAGAGATAGATGAGGACATAGATGAAGACATAGATGAGGACATATATGAGGACATAGATGTAGACCTAGATGAGGACATATATGAAGACATAGATGAGATAGTAGATGAGGACATAGATGAAGACATAGATGAGGACATTCATAAAGACATAGATGAAGACATAGATGAGGACATATATAAAGAAATATAAGACATAGATGAAGACATAGATGAAGACATAGATGAGGACATAGATGAGGACATAGATGAATACATCGATGAAGATATAGATGAAGACATAGAGGGAGATATAGATGAGGACATAGATGAAGACATAGATTAAGAAATAGATGAGATAGTAGATATGGACATAGATGAAGACATAGATGAGGACATTCATAAAGACATAGATGAAGACATAGATGAGGATATAGTTGAAGACATAGATGAAGCCATAGATGAGGACATATATAAAGAAATATAAGACATAGATGAAGACATAGATGAAGACATAGATGAGGACATAGATGAGGACATAGATGAATACATCGATGAAGATATAGATGAAGACATAGAGGAAGATATAGATGAGGACATAGATGAGGACATATGAAGACATAGACGAAGACATTGATGAGGACATAGATGAGGACATATGAAGACATAGACGAAGACATTGATGAGGACATATGAAGACATAGACGAAGAGATAGATGAGGACATAGATGAGGACATAGATGAATACATAGATGAAGATATAGATGAAGACATAGATGAGGACATATGAAGACATAGACGAAGACATTGATGAGGACATAGATGAATACATAGATGAAGATATAGATGAAGACATAGATGAGGACATATGAAGACATAGACGAAGACATTGATGAGGACATAGATGAGGACATATGAAGACATAGACGAAGACATTGATGAGGACATAGATGAATACATAGATGAAGATATAGATGAAGACATAGATGAGGACATATGAAGACAGACGAAGACATTGATGAGGACATAGATGAGGACATATGAAGACATAGACGAAGAGATAGATGAGGACATAGATGAGGACATAGATTAGGACATATGAAGACATAGACGAAGAGATAGATGAGGACATAGATGAGGACATAGATAAAGACATATAAGACATCAAGACAAACAGAATCCTGGTGTCAGGTTGGCAGAATGGTTGTAAGTAAGTCAACTTCTAACTGATTACATTTACTCCAGCATCATGAACAGCTGCAGAAAATAAAAAAGGATATGATTATAAAACTCTCTTGCCACTTAGGACACAATTCTTAACTGAGGGATAATTAATTTTGTCAATTAATGTTAACAAACCATTATACTAGGTCTGCAACCTGCGGCTCAGGAGCCACATGCGGCTCTTTAACCCCTCTGTAGTGGCTCCCTGTAGCTTTCACAAAACAAAAACATGGAACTAAATATTTATTTTTATGTATTTGTTGTTGCACAGTGGACAATCTTTTAAAGGTGATATTGTGACACTGATATGGGGGGGGACATTTGTGAGGCACCACCACCATGTGGATGAAAACACACAGAAACGGACATAATTAAATACAAACTGGCCTATTTTTTCATGTTTACTCTTTTTAAGCTATTAGGCTGCAGCTATACGTTTGTTTTGTTTCAAAGTGGGATAAATATATATTTTTCATTTCATTTTTATATTGTATTTTTTTTATTGTCTTGTGTATTTTTTCCTTCTCTTCACAAGAGTTTGGTGTTTTCCTTTGTTAAAAATAACAATAAGATCGCAACAGTTTCCTTTATTGTCATTCTGTAATTTCATAAATGCAACAAATATAGTATAACTATATATAAGCTGTGTTATCAAATACGTTTTGCGGCTCCAGACAAATCTTATTTGGTGGAAGAGGGGGCAAAATAGCTCTTTTGATAGTAAAGGTTGCCGACCCCTGTACTAGAAGATATTATGAAAGAATGACATAGTGAAGGATGAAAACAGGATGTCGAACCTTTTGACAAAAAGATGTCAAAAAACAAACAATTCAACCTCTTTTCTTTAAAGGAGAACAGCACAGACAAAACCTCAATATAAACTACCCTATATACACTTTTGTTTCACCTAAACGGTTGAATTTAGAATAGATTTCTGTTGTTGGAGTTGCTACCACTGTAAAAAATGTCCAATCTAAACCTCATTTCACAACTCCCCCTCACTGTGTGGAATGACAAGCAATGCTCCACATTTTAGGCTAAGCATGCACATCGGCTGCAGTTAAATACACAAATAAATTGATAAACTAATGCTATATTCTGCAACTTGCCGGCTTGCCGTTCCTGGTGGCCCTTACCATATGAGGGAGCTGGACATTAGCTAAACTGTTTATCAGTGACTGGCTGAGGTTGGCCAGCTCATGCAGGAGAGATTCATTTTGCTGTTCAATCACCTTGTTTTCCTCCTCTATGGACTTCAGGTTGGACTCCATTGTTGTAATCTGATGAGAGGACGTGTGGATGACAGGGTGTTAGTGTACAGCTTTGGATTCAGGCGCACACCACACAGAAACACAGGCAGATGAGTGTAGCAGAGCGGAAGGGACTTACCTGTGTTCGAAGTTTGATCATGTCTGCTTCCACTTGTGAATTGGATTCACTTAAATCTTTGATTTCTTCATCCAGCTGTTTGATATCCTCTTCATTCTCCAGTCCTACAGAGGAGGAGCAGCATGACACTGACACATTAGTTTAACAGCCTTTATGTTGGACTAAAGTGATTACAAATGACACAATATGACTCTGTAGCAAAGTAAGAATTCAGCTGGACTCTGTGCGTGTGTGTGTGTCTTCACCTCTACAATAGAACTGGGGCAGGTCATTTTAACTTATTAAGACTCAACAATCCCACAGACATATTACATTATGATCATGTCACGTCCCTTTATGAAACGTTGCAATTCACTGCAGTCAAGGGTGAAGTGTTAGGGAAACATATGAAGCCAACGCACACAAGCTAGTTCAGATATTCCATTTCTGATTAGAAAGTAAGTTCAGCGCTGTTCTTCCAGAAGTCACTCGTCTCATTGTTTACACTCAATCCTTGAGTTTGTTTCCAATGTAAGCCTTTACCTAGACAATGCTCGCCACACACACCCTCTTGATTGGTTTATTATGTAAAATTGGAACTCTGTTCAGCAAATCACTCCACATCCATGTTCCTGATTGGCTGTATTGTGTGGGTGAGTGGTAGTTGTAGTTACCGTTGCTGGCACGTTGCTGCTTTATTGTTAGCATTTCCACTCCGGAGAGCCGAGCTTTCCTCATGGCGGAGGTGGCGCGTGGACAACCCGACAGACTGAAGGCAGATACAAGGAGAGGGAGCATTGTTTCAGTATATTCCACACACAGTGAGACATGAGACAACGGCTGGGTTCTATATACAGGTGGGTGGACAAGAAATATTAATGACGGTCAGAACGTGTGTGCAACTGAAATTTTGAATTTCATTTGGTTCAAAAGTGTTCTGGGTTTGCTTAAGCACAAATCTGAAGAAATGTTCAAAGTCTGAGTTTTTCATATTATACTTCCTTTTAATCTATATATTTCATTATATTTTAGGAAGGGACAGCCCCCATGTAACCAAAGACTAAATATAGTATGATAAGAAAATGGCTGTATCAACTACTCATGAAACTACAAGGAGCACAATCAAATATTTGGTATCTATGAACACCTAATAAGTTGAATATCAAAGACATACACAAATATGCAGTGCTAAAAAAATATTTCTTATGGAAGACATGTCCATTCCAGATTTGTCTTTCGGCAAAAATGGTTGGAATAGTTCAACATCTGCTTTCTTGCCCAAAGTCTGATGGGAAGATTATTACCACTCTCAAGTCTGTACGGTAAGTATGTAGCTCCAGCCAGGAGACAGTTAGCTTAGCTCAGCATAGAGGCTGGAAACAGCTAGCCTGGCTGTGTCCAAATATTTTACAAAATCCGACCAGCACCTCTAAAGTTTATTTATTAAGTGTTTTTATTCTGTTATAAATATAAGTTTAAAGATTTTCATGAGGAAGGAAATGCATTCAACTCAAGGATTTCCACAATGTGTTCAGTTCACCAGCCCCACCTCCGATGTGTCAGGAAGCTGCCACTGACGTGACCCGAGCCGTCGCAGCCCGGTGTGGGGCAGGACATGCCCTCTGTCTTGCCAGACTTCCATGTGAACTGGATGCCATTCAGGTAGCCGTCCTTTTGTCTCTTGGCTGCTATAGGGCATCCTGATGCGCTTCTGTGGGACGCATACTTCCCCGTCACATGTCCCTGACCATCACAACCTGGGACTGGACACCTGGGGGGGGGACAGAGTGAAACGTTCTCTCAGAGAAAACTCAACCAACTGTTTCATTCATTTTTATTGTTTGACTCACACATTCATTCATTCAACCACCACCGTCATTCACTTATGTATCCAAAGTTGAAAGCATCATCTTTCATCATATTGGAGACATCATCTCAAAGAATGACCTGCTGAGTCGCAGCTGAGGCTCTCTGATAAACACTGCAGCCTGTTTTCCTCCTGAGTACTAAAACACCACAGACTGTATGAGTGAATATCATTTTTCTGTTTCCCTCTATCTCTACTGCTTTGATATCAACAAAGATACCATCATCTTATTTAAAGCCGTCCCAGTGGCAGGCTTATCACAGTTTTGAAATGCTGACAGTGCATCAACACCAGTGCTAATCAGATGCAATGAGGCAGTAAATTATTCCAAATGTCACAGCTCACAAAATGGATTATGGGTAACGCTAGCTACAGTTATGAAAGTATCAGTTCTGTCTACAAATAGCAGCTACCTGGTTTTTAGTTCAGCTTCATGGCTTTTTAACTGCAAAACAGATACAGGGGGTATCATGTGCACTGCTGTCTGCCACAGTGTCTTTTTATGTTTTATTGGAGATCTTTCCCCTAATAAATATAAATCAGAAGTAAAAGGAATAATCTCAACAAATCCATCCAGCGGGGCTCCAAAACCCTAAACCCAGACTAGTCCCACCAAGTAACATTCTGTCAAACAATTCCACTCTGCACTTCCAGCTAGCTCAGGGGTCTGCAACCGGCGGCTCAGGAGCCACATGCGGATCTTTGACCCCTCTGTAGTGGCTCCCTGTAGCTTTGATACAAAAATAAACATGTTGCTAAATATTTGTTTTTATGTATTTTTTTGTTGCACAGTGGACAATCTTTCAAAGGGAACACCTCTTATCTTAGAGTTTGAGGTGATATTGTGACCCTGACACGGAGGGGGGGGGGGGGGGGGGGGGAGGGGGGGGGGGGGGGGGCACATTCAATTGTTTAAAAGCCAAATAAATGAACATCACCACCATGTGGATGAAAACACTGAAACAGTCATAATTAAATACAAACTGGCCAATTTTTTTATGTTTACTCTTTTTAAGCTGCAGCTATACGTTTGTTTATTTCAAAGTGGGCTACTTTTTTATTCATTTCCTTTTTATATTGTATTTTTTATTGTTTTGTGTATTTTTATATTATATTCATTTCATTTTTATTTGATTCAACACATATGGGGAGGACTCAAACAGGCCTGCTAGTTCTGTGTTTTGTTCAAAGTAGGCCTAAACATGCAACTGTACTTTTTCTTTCTCTTCACAAGAGTTTGGTGTTTTCCTTTTGTTAAAACAGGTAAACATAGCAACACGATCGCAACAGTTTCCTTTATTGTCACGGTAATTTCATAAATGCAACAAATATAGTATAATTATATATAAAACTGAGTTATCAAATATGTTTTGCAGCTCCAGACAAATCTTATTTGGTGGAAGAGGGGGCAAAATGGCTCTTTTGATAGTAAAGGTTGCCGACCCCCGAGTGAGGGCTAGGCGATAATTCAATATGATAATTTATCGTCTTACAATGGAATCAAATCATATATAATCATATATCGAGATATAGTGATAGACAATTATATTATGTAATGACAGGCTCATACATGTTTTAAGGGAAGATGAGTTGGACACGTGATGGAGAAGTGAAGTAGAGCATCTCTGCACATAGAGGGAAAGTCTAAACATGTTTTCACATGTTTAATTGATCCAGCTCTAAAATGAATTAGAACATAATTTGTAGTGTTACTTGAATACTGAGATAAAATCTCAACCTAATCTGCTCTATCACATGTTAGTTTCCAATATTTGGATCATTTAGCCATTTAAAATGAAAGAACACATAAATGATTGTATCATTTATATTATATAATTTAATTAATCTAACCCTTGGTCTTTCCCTTCCCATTCGCTTGAATAAATTAATATGCCTCTTAGAGAGACGATAGCTGTTGTTGTGACTGGGAGCGTCACTGCTACAGAATCGAGGGGTGACTATGACTTTTGTAATACGGTTTGTACACAACTGTCTGCTTCAACTTCTCCTGTTCTTCTAAATGTATTTAAATGTTTAGGCGTCTCTGACTGTAGGTGTGATCGCTTGTGTGTGTTTGTGGGGAGCGAGCGGAGGGAATGTGAACGCGCAAGGCAAGAAAAAAACAAAAAACTTCTGCGGTTCCGTTGGGGGAATATATATATATATATTTTTGTTGTTTGTTTTTTAAACGGTGCGCGACCGTCAATCGCGATCGACCTTTTGGGCACCCCTGCCTTAGACTTATTGCAATCAATTGTGGAGCCAGGTAATTTTGACAGTGTCCATACTGTAACAAAGTTTAGGGATCATTCACCGCTGCATTTTCCATAAAACTATTCCCTACCACTGCCTTCAACATCTTTTCTGACCCTAACACTGAGGGTGCCAGACGCAAACATTTCAAAATTCTACACATTGCAACTTTAATAGGATCCACACGAGCAATGGCTTCCTTCTTTGACAAGTTTGATATCCCTTTCCAAACCTTCTCATGTACAGTACCTGTTTGCTGAATCTCTGTGGCCCAGTACTGGTGATGTGTTTTAGCTGCACTCATTAAATCTTCTAACAGAGTTGATTCTCAACCTCACATTTTTTCAAACTCTTTGTCCGTTACATTTACTATATAGAACAAAGGCCTAAGCATTTGATTCTACAGATTTATTTGGGGCGATGACGTTGATGGTGTAAGAAATACTGCTCTAGAAATGTCTTTACATTCTTGCTAGCCTCTACCATGGCTGTACCTTTCCCTATCCTCTGAGGGCAACTTTGGAGAACAGTTCAAGCCAGAAATGTTGCAGCTGCCTGAACCAGATATCAGCACACAACACCCCATCAGTGACCAGAGAGCCACACTGGTACAACCTGGTAGCAGACAGATCCAGAGCTGTGCTGTTGAGGCTAACATCCAGCAGTCTGTGATGAGAGCCACATGTGTGCTGTGTAACAGTTCACAGGAGCCAAACTGACTGCCATCCAGGAATCCATAATGTGTAGCAGGGAGAGCAGTGATTACAGTGTTGTGTTTCATGCCACAGTGGCAGCACAACAGGTTAGGGACTTATACAACAATGATTGGGGTGGGGAGGGGGCTGAACCTTATGCTTCATTCTTTAAAATTGCAAGACTCCTCCCTCCAATATTAATATTTTTTGCAGGACAAAGCAAGGCATTTGAAGACGTCAACAACACTTGGGCTGTGGGGAAATTATAAAGGGCATTTTCCAGTAGACAGAACTATGTTATACATGTTGTTGAGTTGTGTACTGACTTTATCCCAAATGTTTCCAACAATTTTCAAACCTGGAGAAAGCTGTAACTTTATTCAAGGTAACGGTCCGTTCCATTTGGTCGCCTGTAATGGCGACGTATCCCCTTTGTGCATGTGTCAGTGTTGTGGTTAGTCTACCAGAAACTTTTTATCCAGTGTTAAGCCATATTTTTACCATACACTTTTTAAATCTTGGTCATTTTTAACTATTTATTTTTAACCAGTTGAAGGATTTTAGTCATCAGATGTCTAGATATTAAGTTATCAGAGAAACAGCGCAGTAAGTGGTGAGCTCGTGGCCTCTCTGTCCCAGTCTCCGTCGGGGAAACACTGATATTTTACTGCCATATTCAGTGCTTTTATCAACGGGTTTTGAACGAGTCCGTTTGTTTTGGAGAGGAGGAGACCGGAGGAAGCTATGGCAATGGAGGTGAAGACAACAACTCCCATGATCCTACGCTACTTCAGGACGAAAATAAACCCTCCATTGTTTGTTGTTATTGTTTTGATGCATGGACCCCTAGTGGCAGAACTTTACATATTGTAAACTGTAAACAGCTATATCATGGCACTCATGAGAGCCATCTTTTTGATGTAACTATATAAATGTCTCTTTTATATAATAATACATGGGATCCAATCTGTGGGAAGGTTGAATTTAAGTATGAATATGTGGGGGAAAAAAGACCCTCATTAAAACTATCTTCCCTTTGGCAAAAACAATAATTATAATAGCCTCACCCTCTCACTCTTTGTCTAATCATTTCTGTACAGTCCCTTAGTGTTAAGGGTCTCCTGATAATAAATGATCATGTTAAGCTCCTGAAAGTATATTTTAATGTCAGCGGAGCATGGTGACAGGGTTACCTATGGCAAACTGTGCTCAGAGTCCAACAGAATGACCAGGGTTAGACCGAGAATGTTCAAAGTGTGTTGTTTGTGCTCTGCACCATCAGAGAAATCAATGCAGCTGCAGGGCTGAGGCCAGAGAAGCCCATTGTGGGATTTAGGTGGAGTCTAATCAATCTCTCTCAGCCTCTATCTCTCCCTCTCTTTCCTTACCTGTGTGTCTGCAGGAGTTCACCAGAGACTGCAGAATCTCCCCTCTCTAAACTGCTACAACCTTGTTCTTCTGAACAATCTCCTGCACCTTCCGATTTGGCCTGAAACTTTACACAACTACACCACATTTGTCTTGTCAGAGCCAATACTGATTTATTCCTGCTTGCATCAGTGCACGTCAAAGAGCATAGTAGTGATTAGAAAACAGCACCTTGCTCACTCAAAATAGGAAAAGTAAAGTCATGTGTCCCGTTTGATATTTCACATGGGAAATGCAAATTAACCCTTAGGAGTCGACCGTCACGCCGGCGTGATCAGATCACCTGACCTGTTCATGGCTGCTTCTGTCCACAGTACGGGCTTGAAACTCTTTGCCAGTCTTTGTTTCATGCAAATAGACCCAGTATAAACGGAGATACGATGATATAAAGTTGATACAAAAATATACCACTCAGCGTGGCATCCCGCCAAAAACTCTACACAACGGACAGCAGAGCAACACACAACACACATAGAGCATGAAGACACACTCACATGAACACTGATTGGTGAGGTGAGGTTGTGCTGAAAAAAAAAAGATACCAAACATTGACATGCTACATATTTCTTAATGGGGTTTAGTAAGGCAGAATCAAAAGTATGCGAGAACAGCCAAAGGGTTACACAGTGAACAGTGAGCGTTGGTAGTTTCAGGGTTTTAAAGGGAGACAGAAGACTGATGATCAGTGTTTGCACTGTACCTAATAGGTTCCTGGTCCTCCTTGTTCTCTTTACTGTGGATGATCTTTATCCCACTTTTCCTTGCCCGTGGACACCCTGAGAGACTGCAGATAAATAACAGTGTTACAAAGTTGAAGCATATAGTATGTGTGTGTGAGAGACAGAGAGACAGAAGGAGAAAAGGGAGGAATTGGTTTATGTACGCAGAATGTGTGTTACCTTCTGTGTGAGGCGTAGTTGCCAGTGATATGTCCCGAACCATCGCACCCTGGTGTCGGGCACCTGGGGCAGAAAACACAAAAAGGGCTCAGGGTCTACAGCAAAAGTTGTGCATATAATTTACAACTTTTAGTCGTTATGTTCATTGTCTATTAAAGGTGACGACACAGATGCAAACATTTGCTTCTGTGTATTGAGGTTAATGTTGTTGGACTTAAGTCAGGCTTTTCCAACATACAGCAGAGGTGCTGGAGTTGACATAATGTAATAATTAGGCTATATTCATATAAAAAGTAAGAGTCCCTGATTTTAAACACTAGTTATAATCAATAGATTAGATGAGAATACGGCTGGCAGTATTCTATATTTTTGTGATCGTCATAAATCGTATTAAAAGCCCAAAACGTTGTGTAAGTTAATTCTGTATTTATGTTTCATTAAAAAAATAATAATAATGAAAAGACTAAAGAATTTCCTAAAACAAATGTAAATGCAGTTTAGGGGACTATTTGTAGTGGCGAATGAAAACACAATCGGTGCTCGAGTGAGTCTTTGGAGCAGCAGGACGGTGTGTGTGGGACTGAGTCAAAATAAACTACAGTGCAAGAACGTGCACCAACTTAAGCCCATTTGCCCTCTTTGGCTGAGCTGCCCCTCTGGAGGAAAAATAAATGAAAATAAATACGAGTAGCCCGTAATTGATAAAGTTAGAATAGATTCATCATGTCATGTCGCCTTTCATTATTTTTGAAAGCATGTCGCTGTGGGACGCAGAGAAGAGGCAACCCAGAACTGTAAAAATAAAATCAAAACGTGACCCACAGCGATGCCCTATGCCCCCGTCATGTGAGGGTTAGGGTTAGTCTTTTCAAGTTGTGCAAATGATAAACGATGAACTGTATAACACATATATAAAAAAATAATAAACCACATTGCATTTGCAGGGGCCAAAATGCTTAAGATGGCATAAATGCGGAATATAGGGTCCATTTTCAAATAACAATTTACTTTGGGCATGGGCTTAATGTGTGTGTGTGTGTGTGTAATATAGTTGACTTTGGCAGAATGAGCACGACATACAAATCATACATATATCAGGGAATCATATCACGCCTTACTTGAGCTCTTGCGCGTTGTTGGCCAGCATACTTCGAATGCTTTTATCAGCTAAAGGACAACCTGAGAGACTGAAAAATACACCAGTGGAGCATTAGTTACACCAGAATGACAAGTCAGCCCAACCACTGTAACACAAAATAAGACACACACACACACACACTCACAGACACACACACACACACACACACACACTCACACACACACACACACACACACTCACACACACACACACACACACACACACACAAACACATGCATACATAAAACATCAAGCAGGAATTGCAAAAAAAAAGCCATGACACATGTGCAGGGAGTTGATTTAAATAAGTTAACCATCTGAGTATTTGTATTGATATGTAACAACATGGAAGTCTTATTTGTATGCGTAGTGGGTTCTTCGCTGTATTCAAAGAGGAATGAAGGAATAAAGAATTAACATAAGGCGTTGTTTTCAAAGACTAGAACTTAGTTGGAATAGCGAGCTTGTTGAGGGGAACTCTCATGTACGTGCAGCCATGTCAGCCTCCAGACTGATATCCTTCAGTCCTTGCAGACTCACCTCACACCGCAACACTCAAACAAATTCTGCTTAAGTCTTCTTACTCAGCATGGTAAATGCTTAGTCTGCATTGCACTGTGGGAAGGGCCTGGAGGACTGAATAACATCAGCTTAGAAGGCTTTACATGTGGCCCATTGAGAAATAATTTTATCCCAGGGTTTATCTTAAAATTAGCATGCATCCAATCTTTAATTAATTTAGTCTTTCCTTATTTCATGACACCCTTGTTGCAGGATAGTCAAAGGGCTAACACATAAGAGAGAGAGACATTGTGCCTACAGGTGTTTGACAGCGTAGTCGAGGTAAGCTGAAAACAATAAAGAGAAATAGACCAAGAATCCACCAGGAGGAAATGAAGTCACACCTTCGATGTGTGGTGAAATTGCTCGTCAGGTGACCACTTCCATCACACCCCGGTGTGGGACATCTGCCATCGGAAAAATATAAAGTTTTATAAGCCCAAAGGGAAGGAAGGAGAAAAATTACAGAAAAACAGGTTGTTCCTGATTTCTTCCCCATTGTTTCCAGTTTAGCTTCACTGTCTGTGATTAATATTGTGGTTCCTGAGATCAGCTACACTTGATATGGCCATGATACGGACAACTAGTGTTGTATCTTATAAAGATAAAGCTTCTAAAGGGGGAAACTACAATGAAGGCATCAGTAAAAGCTACACCAGCTCTGAGATCAGTATGAACAAACAGATAAAGCTACAAAATAAAAGTCATATAGCAAGCGAGCAGCACAGGAGGGGGAAGGGGAAGAGAAAGAGAGCAGTGGTTCTCTGAGGTTAACGAGGAGGATAACAAAAAAGGTGGGGGGGGGAGCAGAGCATGAGTGGGGTCAGATGGATTGGAGGAACACTGGGAAGAGTAGGAGGGGGATCTTACGTTATCAGGTCCTTCTTACTCTCCTTGCACTGGACATACTTGGGCTTGGGGCTAGGCATGTTAACATCTGTGGTGTAGGAGCGGTCCTCCAGCAGGTCATGGAAGGGGTCCATGTCATCCGACTGAGATTAGGTGGGAACAGAAGGAAGAGAGGAAGAAGAGACAAAAGGGGAGGAGGAAGGAAGGGGAACAGAGCGATGTAGAGGTTTTTATTTTGTTTCTCATTTTGAAAACATGCTTGTGTGTACATATTAAGCAATTCATGCACTCAACAGTCAGTTAGAATGCATTGTATTAACTGGCACTTGATGAAAACTCATATCTAGAGTTTCTATTAAACACCTTTTTTCCTTTGCCTCCTTACCCCTTTGTCTGCTTATTACACACACACACCACACACCCACACGCACACACACATACACACACGCACACACACACACACACACACTGACACACACACACACACACCTGTCAGACCATAGAGTCCCATCAATATGAATGCTATTGGTTGAGCCTGTGTAACTATTGAGCCTCATCTGTCAGTCTAAGAGAGCTAGAAAATAGATACCCTGGGAGGAAAATAATGACTGAATAAACAGTGTGTGTGTGTGTGTGTGTGTGTGTGTGTGTGTGTGTGTGTGTGTGTGTGCGTGTGTGGGCTCACTCGTGGGTGTGTTCATGTTCACAGAGCATTCTTGTGTGTGTGTGTGTGTGCGAGAACAGAACATTGAGGGAGTTGGATGGTTCTATTCGTGTAATGCACCAGTCAGTCACTAGATGGCACTGCGGTGCAACGCCAGACCGCTGCTGGCTGTGATGCGGGGCTGTGCTTTGTCTGCAGTGCATGCAGCCGGGGCACGGCGGCCGTTGATGCAAATCCTCTCTTTCCTTTCTTCCGTGCTCGCAGTGTATGTACAGTAATGCCCATAAAGAGACAGGTCCAGATACAGCCCAAATTATCCCGCGCTCAAGCTGTCTCGGAGTGTGTGATGCTGGGTCAGCCAGCGAGCTTCTCCAATTAAAGGGAGCGCAGGCTGAGAGGCAGACAGGAAGGAGGACGACACATGCATACATACAGAGATGCGGCGCAGAAAGTAGGCTAGGGATGGAACTCACACATACACGCAGACACACTCCCGATGAGACACGGGTACAGACACACACACGCGCTCGTATGAATATTCACATCTCACACACACACCAACACAGGCACATGTACTGCTCATGCATGCGCCTGTACACACCGACAGGCGCACCCAGCAGTGCTGCATTGATTTCCAGCAGTTCTTTGATGAGATGAGCTATTCCGATTCCCTCCCAAGGTGCTACTTTGCATAACTCATTTTGGAGAAGAGTGAAATGTAAAAACAGAAAGCCAGCATGCGGGGAGCATGATACAAACAGAGCAGATACCTCTGTGCATGGCAATGCTACTGACATCAATTAACATGCAGATTCATTAGGTTTCCCTTAAAATAAATCCCTGATATGACTTTCTAATGATTCCAAACCTAGAAGACAATCAGGCGGCAATGCAAATGTTTGACTTGGAGACACTGTGTTGAATCAATGGCTCGGAGGGAAATAATTTGGGCTGGAGACATTGAACAGACAGTATAAGTAACGCATGCCAACTGTACTGTCTATCAGCTTCCAAAACCACAAACTATCATATCCTACTGCTTGATAATTATCATCAACATCACACTATTAGTAGTCTCTTTCTTTCATTCTTCTCTTCATCACTCATCATCATTTAATCTTAAAGGAAATTGAATGTGTGATTAAACGTTCTGAGAGTGGCCTTATGGGTATAACTAATATTTGTATGAAGAAGTATGATCAGCACCATTGTATTGATCTTTTTAAGGTGTCTCAACCTTGACAGGCAGCAGCTTCTATATTTTAAAGATACTGACAGACTAAGTTCAGGCAGCATTCTATCCTCCTTGCTGAAAGAAATGACAGCAATATACATTATTACATTTTCCTTCCTTTTCTTTCCTTTACCTCTTTCTCGTCCTCGTCTATGTGTTTGATCTTGGTGTAGTCTACAGGCAGGTCCCAGCAGTCTGCGGCGTCCCCCATGCCGTAGCAGCGGGAGCCCAGCAGGGCAGCTTGCCTCTGAGGGGACATGGGCTCTAGGGGGGTGAGCACCGAGTCCCCTCCGCCGCCGCTGCACAGACGCTTGCTCATACTCAGGTCCAACGTACCGTTCTCATCAACATCTAGACCCGGACTCTGGAAAGTGGATGTGTTTTTTTTTATGGGGGGGTAAAGTCAGGTCAGTAGGAGTGTGCGTGTTGAGTTGTGTGTTTTCAGTAAGATGATTATAAGGAAGTGTAAAAGGATGTACAAAACATAATGAGGCAGGGATGGAGAGAAGGGGATAAAAGAGAGTGAGAGTTTCTGATTACATAGCAGTCAAACATATTCATATTCTAGGATCAGAGCTGGGCAAAACAATAGCTGAATAAATGGTGAATACTAAAGAAGTACATGATAAGTGCTTGATCATTCTGTTTCTCCTGCGATGTGTTCACTTGTGTAGTTTTTAGATGTCTAGAAAGAGGGATCAAGAACACCTGCAGTTCAAATACCTGAAACAATATTCCATTAGATTGTTCTTGTCTGTTGAGGATGAAACATTAGACCCTTGCAGTGTACAGTAGCTGTGTAGTGTGACACTCATAAGAGGGTCAATAGAAGAAGAAGAGGTCATCTGTGCTCAAGGACGAGTGCATCACTCTGTGAAGCTCGCCTTTTCTTTCTCTCTCTTTCCTTCCATCCCACTGTGGTCTGTACTGTGTTCTGTGCAGTCAGGCGGGTGTGTGTGCATGACTTTGTGTTGTGTGTGTGTGAGGCTAATGTGAGTGGACATCACAGGGGGGCAGGGCTGAGGGTTAGGGGTGGGGTTGAGAGCAGTGATGAGCAGCAGTGGCTGGAACTAGACTGCTGCAATCCCAAAAATAGAGGCAGAACTACACCGTGTTCTGGAACAAAGTGGGCCACGTCCAACACGACTGCTCAGTAAAGCGTTGGCTTTGCCTCCCGAGTGTAGGTTTGTATCTATATATCTATGCACACATGCCTTTTCTTTCATCTACATCTGGCACATATCCCATAAGGCTTATGTTTTGGTAGGCATGTGCGTGTGTTTGTGTCCTTGCTCTCATTAATAAGTCTCTCTCTGACTCCCTTTTCTCATCTCCCCTCTGCTCCTCATCCTCCTTGCTCCCTTTGGAGTGTAGGATAGCCCGCTCTAATGCTGATTCCAGCCGACAGTGTCCCTCGGGGTGGATTCTCCTGGTGTCTAAAGCCAAAACCTCTGTGACGCACATTGACTCAAGCACAGGGGGGTTGGGGGGGTGGTAGACATTGGACTGGGCACAAATACAGCTAGAACTGTGGCTAAACCAAGGACTTCAAAATAAAAGAAAAAAAGGGGCAACAATATATATTACTGCTGGGTCATTAGTCTGTGGAGATAAATATCTTACTTTGAATAAAGGTACTACAATATAAACAAAAGTGGTGAGGTGATGGGGTCTTAATAGAAAGACAAACTGAGCTGGGCTACAGCTAAGGATTATGAGCATTATCAATTAATCTCCTGATTATAATTTCAAGTAATAGATTAAGCATCTGGTCTATAAAATGTCAGACAATAGTGAAACATGTTACATGTCTTGTTTTTCAGTCCAAAACCCAAACATATTCAGTTTAATATGATATAAAACAGAGAAAATCAAGAAATCTCCATATTTGAGATGCTGGATTTTTTGCCATTTTTGTATTAAAAATTACTTTAACAATTAAACAATTATTAAGTAGTAGGATATTATTTTCTGTCGATTGATAAATCGATTACTCGACTAATCGTAGCAGCTCTATTTTACAATAGCACCTGTTAACACAGCATAGTCAGTTATACATTATTTGTCTGCTTCTATCAAACACACACTCACTATTAAATCTCCAGTAGAAGCTCAAGTGGAGGTTTGGCTAGGAGCTCAGGAAAGAGCGAGAAGGAGGCAGAAGATGAGTATGAAATGAGTAAAGGACTGTAAGAACAATAGAAACAGTCTTTGTAAAACAAAAGGTTAAGTTTCTGAGGAATAGATCCAATGGCACATGCCTCATCGTGTGTTGCCGCCACTCATCTTGTTCTTGTGAATATGCTCAGCGGACCGCCCTCTCCTTATCAGACATTGCATTGTATGTCACCGTCCAATTAACATGACCCACCCCTTCATTTCCAATTAACAAGGATGATGTGTGAGGATGCAGCCCACTTCATTAGAGACCACCCCTTCTCGCTCTGGCCCCCCCGTAACCCCTGACCTCTGTTGCCATGGAGAAGAGTAATCTTTGTCTTTTTTCTTAAACCCTGGTGAGTTTTACCTCTTTAGGCCTTGATCAGTTATTCAAATTAAACAGTCTCAGAGGTTTAAAGGAGAAATTACACGTTGGTTGAATAATTCCAACGAGCTGCAGACTGAGACGAAGAGAAACAGACGGATAGACAGGCTGAAAAAACAAGGAGGTGAGAATAGATGTGTGTGTGAAGTTTCCTTCAAACATAAAAAGGAACAGTGTGGAGATGAAAGAGGAAGAAGAAGGAAAAAAGAACTCTCTGAAGTCTCCCGTCTTCCCATCCTGCCCTGAGAGCATCCTGCCTGTCTGGCCCCGAAGCAGGGGAAGGACAGACAATGAAATGAGTTTAGGACCAGAGGAAGTCCTGACTGCTTCAGGCGTTTGTTCCCGCCAAGTTTATTCCGTTCCACTTTTCTTTGGAAGAATGTTGCTTTTGGCTTTTATCCTTTCCTCCTCCTTTCCTCTCACTTCTTTTTCCTCAGAGCCTGTCTCCTCTCCTGTATCCTCCTCTCCTCACCTTCTGCACTGTGACATTAAGAAGCCTCCCACCAAAAAGGCTTTCTTTGCTCTTTTTCAATTCTATCACCTTCACTCTCATTCTCTGGCAGTCTCCACTGACAACATTAGCATTAGGCCAGCATTAGTCCTGTGCAGTACGCTCTCTTTATGGCCCCCAGTTTCCAGCTCAGCATCTGGGCACAGATAATACAGAAACACCGTCACCTTATCTCCTTAGAAATGACACACTGGGCTCACGCCGTGTCAAACGGCGCTTCGTCCTGCTCCTATCTGATCCCCTGACGGAAAATAAAAAACTGCCCTGCTGAGCCCTGAGTGTGAGACACAGCCCCAGATCTTTAATGGAATGTGTGTGTGTGTGAGTGTGTGTATGTGTACATGTGGTGCGCGCAGCTGAAATCTCCCTATCTTCTTCAGTTCTTACTGCCAGCATTAGTATAATGAAGGAAGCACAGAGATAATCTGTCAGTGGATTTGGTTGTGACTGCAGCAGGAGGCCAGAGTCGTACAAATGTCAAGTGAATATAGAGTCATGTGAGGCTGCAGTGTCATATCAGGGGATGTTTGAGAGCCCTGCTCAGCTGACTAAAACTCACCGGAATACACCTGTTGATGCCAATTTTGCTTGTTCTTTTGGCATTTTGGTAACAAGATGTACAGTATGAAATTATCCTTGCTGATTCCTCCTACCTGCGAGCACAAGTCCTGGGGCTTCCCCCCCAAGCCGTGGGGCATCTCCCGGCAGCGCGTGGACAGGTTGAGGATGGCCGTGGCCGCCATGTGGGCGGCCTCCATGTCGTGACTGTAGTCGAAGCTGCTCTTGCTGCAAGTGCTGCTGGCGCTGCTGCCCCCGCCCCCTCTGCCTCCTCCCGCGCCCCCTCCTCCACAGCTCAGGCTGCTACTGCTACTGCTGGGAGCGTAGGTGCTGGTGGTGCTGCTGGCCGAGCTGGACGTCTTGCAGTAACGCTTGGCTGTCGGTTGCATTGAAGAAAATTCAACATGTAAAGCGCGCTTCATGCATTTGGATAAATACTTGATATGGATTTAAAGGCTTTAAAATGCAGGTAAATGGTTTTTCCATTCATAAAGGTGGAAATTAACTTTAGGATGGTTATCCATGAGTATATCCCTTATGCTTTTATATATGTTTGACTTACACCCTTGCAAACCTGCACATTTTAGGATTTCTGAAAGATATCTTGAAATTATTTATGAAGAAGAAGAAGAAGAAGATTGCCTTCTCTATCAAACGTTTATAGTTTGTAGATGCATAAAACAAAGCCTTGAAAAAAATGTATTTTTGAAATTGAATTGATATTCTTATCCAAACTTAAAATATGCCACGTCAGAAGATTCCACTAAATATTCTTGTGACCCTGAAATGTTTATGCTTGCTCAAAGCTCTTCAGAATCTCTTCAGAATCTGGTGTGTGCACTTAAGAGTTGACTCAATCTTGAACAACAACTAAAACTGTACATTCACTGTGGGAGAAATGAAGAAGTTGACATGGGAACGTGCAGTGGAAATAAACATGGATCATTTTATATTGCTGCAGCAGTACCGTCATATGCTTTGGGGGAGGTGTCTCTCTGTCCGTGAACTTTGGGTGCGATGGCCCGTTTCCCGTACACTTGGTGGTTGTTACTGCCGTCAAAGGCGCTGTAGTCAAAGCTGGTCTTGGAGTACTTCTCCAGTTCCTTGGCCAGGTTGGAGCGGGGCGTGCTGGTGGAAACATTGTTCTTGTAACCATACTGTGGATAGTCCAGTTGTTTGACAAAGCACATAGGCCTGGAAAATAAATGACGAGGGGGTGGAAGTTGGACTGAGGCACTCAATATTGCCCAGGGGAAGGAGAGGGGACTTTGGAGTTTGGTTAAAAAATGGGCAGATGCAAGGAAAGGGGCAGACGTTTATGGAAATACTCCAGGATTGGAATATGAAGTATGATGCTAGTAGATGATATAGGTTTGGTGATTTAGGGTCTGGGGCATCCCTCTTATAAGCCATAGACTAGGTGATTTCTTCCCCTGGTTTTATATAAAAATAACCCTGCTGCAAATGTTTTTCATGCTTCGTCAATAAGAAACAATCAAAATTGAGTTTACACATTTATGTTATTACTCTTGCATACTTCTGATGTGCTCTTATCATTTGATATGCATTTATGTCCTCATTGTAAGACCAAGAAGAAATACAAAGTAAGAGTGTATGCTGTTGACGTTCAGTTAGATAAAAATGTTAAATTAGCAATTACTTATGACTTTTCATCACAGCATCAGAGAAGCTCTCATTCACAAAACTCTGCCTTCAATATGACAAATGAGGCCAATTTTGTTAGGATCTAATAAAATGGTTTGCCTTCAATAGTGAGCACAGAAATGAACATGCAGTCTCTTGGAAGTATTCTCAGGGGACAGGAGAACATAAACATAAAACAAAAAGGGGGGACTTAAAATCTCAATCGCTTCACAAAAAAGAACAAAACATTCCAACATGACTGAATAAATCTAATTCCACATTACAGTCAGCATACCTTAACCCAAAACACACATTTGCATGTGACATTAACCACACATGGATTGAGTATGCACTAGAAGCTGATAAAGGGTCTAGAAGGACATGTATCTATTGTGTTTTCCAGCCCATATTTTCTCTCCCTCTAACTGAGATTTTCATCATACGGGACGTATATGAAAGTGAAGAGTGAATACTACCTTAAGACTCGGTCAGACGCCTGGTTGGACTTGGGGAGGTCGCAGCCCTGGTGCTTCTCCTGGGCTTTGGCCAGCTTGTCGGCTGCAGCGATGGGACATCCCGACAGACTGAAATGAGAATGTGACTTAAGTTGCATATTGCAACATTTTGAATAGGTGAAAATGTTACATTGAATGCACATACTGTAAAATGTTTGGCTTGTTAGAGTACTTGTTAACCTGACTATATTTCAGAAAGTATTTGCTTAAGATACTAAATCATTCATTTTTGTCACTTTTAACACTCAAAATAACACAATTGGCAACAGCTTGCATGTTTCTAGTTGAATTGCTTGAAATAATTCTTACACTATATATTCCCATATGGACAAATGCATAACGTGTATTTATTTCACACACACACACACACACACACACACACACACACACACACACACACACACACACACACACACACACACACACACAGCATGTTCCAATAGCATTTACGGCTGTAAAACTTCCTACTGACAACTAACTGACCAAGTGTGACAAAGTTCATGTTGTTATTCTTAACCCCTATTATTCCCCATCCAGTCTGTCAAATGTTGTGTCCTGGGCCATGGTGAAGAAAATTATCTTTGACAATGGCCTGAAGCCAGTATGGAGTTGTGTTCCTGAGCACCTGTCATGGGACGTGCATGAATGTGTGCATGTATAAGGGTGTGTAACAGGTTAGCATGTGTGCCGGAGTATATGGAGGTATATATCAGCTCTTTCTTGTAAAAGTGAAAGTTTACTGTGCGTGCCTATTTTGCGCTGCAGCTGTGTCACTGAGCATGGAGGCATTCTGATGCTCCCAGGTCTGCACCTCTCCTGTCACCCTGGCTGAGTGGCAGAAAGGTGCTAATGGCTGCTGCTAAGCCTGACTCCCTGAGCATCTGCTGCAGGTGACACTCCTCTTTCACTGTCACCTCGCCCCGTCTGACAGCATTGGAAACAGCGGCCTGCTATTTCAGTTCCTCCCTCCAAACCTGCCCCTGATAGATGCCATTTTTCGCCACAAACTGATGAGTTATGCTGTGAAAGGTGTGAATTGTTGCATTCTAATGTGTCTCAGTTAAACCATGGGAAAGTTTAGCAGCTGAACTACATTAATTATTCCCTCAAACCAAACATTATACAAAAGACTGTATTTTTACACACACCAAAAATAATATGTTGTAAAGTCAAAAATAATGGGTTTCACAATAACTTAACAAAAAAGATGACAGAAAAAAAGAGGATGAAAAAATTATAAATCAGAACTATGCGTCAATAATAAAAAATTAAAAAAGGTTCCACGGTGAAAAAAGGACAGTGCCAGTTTCATATGGGCAGGCTGTCACTTACCTTCTGTGGGAGTTTCTGTTGCTATTGACATGGCCACGTCCTGTGCAGCCAGGCGTAGGACACTTAAGAACATTCTCATACATAGCCACAACTTCACACAGACAGGAGATAGGAGTGAAAGACAGGGAAGGTTAGGAGCCCCTTACAATCACGCATGAGCTCTATTAGTGTGTGAGGAGCTTGGCATTATAAACATCATTAAGAAATGAGCCTGTGCGAACCCAAATGACCTCTTCTTCATTTTAATGAACACTAGTTTGAGAGGGCAGGCAAGGTTTCCCACCATATTGCTTCCACTTATCCAGCCTTTCAAATTAGTATTCATGGAATAGGGACAGTCATGAATAAAAAGATGTCATTTAAGTTTAACAGGACAAAGCCAGCAAGAGACAGAAATGGAAGGAAATTCTGGGCATGCAGAGAGCAGAGCAACCAAACAGCTAACAATCATGCAAAACACAAGCCTTGAAATCAATGGAAGAAGCAGACACATGGAATACAGCTCCTTGATAGACTTTGCTTTCTTATCATCCGTACGTTGTTAGGGTAGAGAGCACAGTCTTCAATACCATTTACCATTAAAACAGTCCATAACTGTCTCAGATCCCCTCGGCAACCAGCCAATTAGATTAATGATCTATGGATGTCCGAAAGGAGCCGTTGGAGCACCGGCGCTGGGAAGGGTCGTCTCGAAATCAGTGGCTCGCAGGGCCAAACCCCATCGGCACCAGCTTCATCATTATCACCCCTTAAACTTTAACCCCTCATCATCCTCCTTCCCTTACATACCAATTGGTGTTCGCTGCAGGTAATTGGACAAAGCCTGCCACCTCAACATGCCACAAGCCAATACATTATGCATATCCCATTTTTGCCATGCCCTCTGCAAAGACACAGATAGAACGGCAATACATTTAAGCACTGGGCCTGATTCTGTGGACACAGATAGAATTGTTCCCACAATTGCTATGCTGAGAAAAGGATAATACAAGGACGCAAACAGGAAGCAATGTGGCTCTAAATACCTTGCATGTTACAAGGTAATTCACTTTAAAGACCAAAACAAAGACTCCCATGTGAGCTGATTAAATATTTTAGCATGCTACAGAAAAGAGCCACAATGAGCAAACAGGAACGGGAGTTAATGAATTTGAGATATAATTTAATCGTCATTTTTCACATTTCCCAGGGAACAGTCTGGTTGCAATGTGTGATTTCTCAATTAAATGAAGCCACTGCATTAATAATACATTGTCCATTCAGTACAGCAAATGTGTTAATAGAAGAGAGAGTAGCCCATAGCTGAATCCTCCCCACAGGGTCATGCCGTGTCCAATCAGATAGAGGTTTTCGTTTACACTTTAGTCTTTATTTAAATCTTATTCATGTGCTATTTGAAACCAAAAAAAAAACGTATGTGAAAATATTCTGGCGGAAATTTGAGAATTGCATAGTTTATTGCCACTGCGAATGTTGTTTTCACAGCCTAAAAAAACATCTTAGGCGGAAAACTATTTTTAGGGGTCAATATCTTCAGACATATAACTCTAAATGAAGAGGCACAAGAAGATGTATTTCTCATTACTGGCCCTTGAAAATCGAAAGAAAACTGTGGTGTGGGTGGTTTGGGAGCCAAAATGGCCAAATGAAGCCTCAAATCTTGTTCAATTTATACATTAAGACAACATGGAAGGAACTTGTAACTTTACACAAAAAAAGGCCACTTGTCATACAATTTTCTAATTTTCATTGCCATTTTGGCACTAAAAATAGCAACAAATTGCAACCGTGGCGAGTTACACTTGCCATATCTTGGATTCTGTTTGTATTAAAGCCCCTGAAATATATATATATATATATATATATATATATATATATATATATATATATATATATATATATATGTACACACAGTATATACTTTGGGGGACCCAAACTGCCTGGGGCACCGAAACCACTCGTCTTCCATTTTCAGGGGCTAGTAATGAAACATATCACATTTCCTTGTGCCTTTCAATAATTTGGAGTTATGTGTGAAAAGATATTGAACCCTGAAAATAGCTTCCTGTAGAAGACTGGATTTTTTGTATTGGGCGAAAATGACAATATTCCCAGTGACAAAACTGCAATTCTCAAAATATTGTTTAAATATTTTACGGAACTTATTTTTTGGTCTCAAATAGCATTTACATAAGCTTTGAAAAAAGTATCTATCTATTAACTATCTGATTTGAGACGGAATGACCGCAGGCAGCTAGATGTGTTTACCTTTAACGTGGTGAAACAAGGAGTTTGCATCAGACTATTGACCACATACTGACAGAAACCTGGTGACTGGCCGCTACACGGCTGATAATGCAGAGACATGGCGATAACTCAAACCACCTAAAGCAGGTCACCTTTTAACAGTAACAAGACTGTGTGCGTGTGTGTGTTTCACTCTTAAGTATCCTTTTTAAGTCAGGAGAGAGGAACTGAAGATGATGCCACAGAGATCAAGGAGAGAACTTTTTGTGATCCAAAGCATCCTGTGCAGTGTTACTGGTATCATTTCCCCAAAAAGTCAGCCAGATCAACACAAGTGAGGAACAGGAGGAGGAACAGAGACATCATATTCCAAAATCTCCAGTGACAATCAATTCAAGCCCATTCCAAATTCCATTTTGGGGCTCTTGATCCCAGTCAAGGTCAACTGCTCTGAGTCATTTCACATTTCTGGGAGACAAGTACATCTCAGGTTAGGGACCTTCGTGTGAGCGGTGCTCCACGGAACAAGAGTCAGCTGTGACACTGCTGGTCTTTACAAGCCTGGCTTTAAAGATAACTAATTTCTTTGCCATTATTAAAACCCTCTTTTATTTTGATTGCAGTCTGGGTCATGACCGATCATAACTTGATTTTCACGCTGCACTCAATGAAACGTGTAAACGGGCTTTTATTGAGAAGTTTGCACAAGGTGAATGAGGCAGGGGTATAATCTTGAAAAAAACTCACTATTCATTCAAAGCTAATGTTTATTGTCACTTCACTTGATCCGTGGCTTAGAGATATGATACAGTCTTTCTATTCAACAGAATTTAATTGAGCAAGGAATACAAATAAATGACTGGGGTTTATGGCATGGATGACTGAGGCAGGCACAGTGTTATCAAGATCTTTGAGCATTTTCAAGTTTTTGTGAAGAACATTTTAGACATAAATAACATTAAAACGCTACACAAATGAAATACAAAAGCATGGCATTTAACCTTTCCTTATCAGTCACACATTCAATAATAAACCATGCTGTGAAGAAGCATGCAACACATGCATCCCTTACAATGATGAAAACAACAACAGCGGATGGGATTATCATATGCTCTCACTCACTGTCAGTCAGACTAGTGGAGGGAAAAGTCTCATGCAGTTAAGTAAGTCACTGATTTACAGCTCTTGACCATCAATTGCTAAATTTCTACTATTTGCACATCACCAAGGGCTCATTTCCCACCTCATCGCCATGACACACAAGGCAGGCAATCTGCAAGCAAAACCATGGCCACATGCAAAAGGTCACAAGAGAAGTGCAGCTGTGACCTGTCTGGCCCCTCACTGTACCCCCCGAAAACACGAACACGACAGCAAGTACACAGCACACAGAACGAGCCAGACACAGCAGATCACAGGAAACATGCCGACTCTTGAACATGAAAGAACAGAAAGGCCACGGGTTGAATAAATAAGCCAAATGGGTGTGTAACTGAAGTTCTTACTTTCTGGTGGCACCCTGTCTTTGTGCGGACAGCCGGACAGGCTCCGATGGTGGGGGTACAGGCCCGTAACGTGACCCGTGCCGTCACAGCCTGGTGTCGGACACCGACTTTCCTTCTTGTCTGCACGTGAAACATCTGTGAGCAGGAAGTCAAATTGAGGTGATCACACATGACACAATGGTGGACTGCTGCATGAGTACATGTGAGCACATGTGGGGCCGGCACTATGGCAGAGCTTTGAGTTGCAAAGAGGGTTACGAGGGAGTTATAATGCTATAGATGAGTAACAGAAAGTAAATGATATTATGTTGTCAGCTGCCCACAGCTATCAGGGAGGACCAGACGTTGAAGAACACAAGATTTGTAGTTTTGCTTTTTAGGTTTTATATGTCAGTATGTCCTGTATTTCCTGGACTTTTCTATAAATATTGCTATATGCGTCATTTCTATTAGGATGTCCGCCTCACTTGAAAAAAAAAAGTATAAATAATATATTAAATATTAGATATTGGCAGTGCTCTTTTTACAGATGGTGCATGATTAGGTTTATGATCCCAATCAATGAAAACTATAGTTGATTTAAAGTTTATTAACATTTGCATAGCATTACTGTTTGTAGTATTTGACTACCATTAATTTAGAAATCATTAATTAATGATGATGTATTATTTTCTAGTTTGATATAAACATGTAAAATGCAGTAAGAAATATTTGTTGTTTTTAACTTTAGTTTAAGAACCTCTGACGTCATGTCCCCCTTCTTCTGAAACCTAATCTACACCCTTTATTGTTACAACCAAAAACATTTGAATTTTAGGTGGATTTTATTTCTCATTATTTATTGCTGTGTTATTTGAAGTAATGGAGTGAAGACAAAGACGCAATAATTGGCTTGCTGACAGATCTTTTGATCATGAAGTTTGTTTACTGTAATGAAATTGTGAAGATTTGTGAAATATTACAACTCTCGTGTTAGTGACCTGTTAGTGAAGCGTTTCATCTCTCAGGTTTAGAATCAATCAAGAATGTATCATATTTCCGTCACATGACAGTTTGTTAGGCTGAGTGTGACAATGAGTGTTCAAAAAGCACACAAACACACACACACACACACACACACACACACACACACACACACACGGATAAGATTGTCTTTCCCTTCCCAAAACCTCGTTCTTCTATTTATTCAAAACCCAGATCAGATATAGTTACCACCCAAAAGCAGCAATGTCAAGCTGTGCCAACTGGCATTGTGTCTGCAAATGTAGCCGTCCACCTTTAAAACACTTTGACTCTCAAACAAGGTCAAGGATTCTGCTTACAGTCGACATACAATGGCTCTTGTAGGACGCAGTTTGCATTACCATTTTAAATGAAAATGAACGAAGCAATAATAGCCTTTAATATCTTCTCACAGCAGAGCTACAGGAGAATAGTGCTGTATCAGATTGTGTATAATCAATTTGGAGCCATTTGAGTGACAGAAACCATTATCTAGAGCAAGTATTAGCAAAGTATTAGCAAAGTGGACAGGGGAGCAGCTATTATCTCATGCCACAGAGAGACAGACCACAGATTAAAGTTTTACAGGCCTGTGTAACTTAGTAGCTCCACCTAAGGCCCTTTCTGACAAATCAAAATAAACCAGAGGTTGTGGAGTAAGAGCAAAGAGAAGAATAATCAAGTGAAAGGGGTGGGAGGGTTGAGAAAGGACACAATTGAGAGGTGGCACGGAGCACACCTACTCATACATTTACAAGTGAGTCACCAAATGAAATCCCATGTCTCATTCATCGGGAAAAAAAGCACCTCATTATCCTCCGTGGCTATCATCTATCTATGTCACGTTAGGGGCATATGAGTTTGGTACAATATTGCTCTGTCATGTCTGGCTCTTCTGTCTGGCACCAGTGCAATGAAGGTGGGGAAATTTCATGTTGATAAAGAACTTGGTCTACATGTAAAATGTGGCATCTTGATAATGGTTTCTTTTGGGGAAGATTATTACATTGACTGTTAGTGTTTGAACAGTATGTTGGAAATAATTCTCCATTTCCACACGCACAAATGCACACGTACATATAGCCTACGTGATGGCCGTATGTTCTGCCTGCCACGCTTCCATTGCGGAGAGTGGAAGCAGCCAAGTGGAAGGCATATTAGAAAGCAGGGGATATTGATTGTGGCTGGGGACGGTCTGCGCTTTGCATAGCAAATGGCCTCCATTACCATACCATCTCTGGATAATTAATGTGCAGTCAGTTGGCCTGCCGTTCGTTATCGGTCATTCTGATACTGTTCAATTTTCATCTCAGCCCCATGCTTCTCTTAGCGAGCAGGGCTCTTCTTTGAATCCCCCTGCTCTCGCTCCTGATTCCCCCTCCCTCTCCATGCTCTGTTTTATGAATCACACAGGAACCCTGGTCAACGAGTGTCTGCTACTATCTCGCCTGAGGAAAGATGTTATCGTGACGCAACTGTCTTATTCGTCCTCTCATTATTCCAACATTAGCCAGACACAGGAGCCATGGAAAGCTCTCGAAATTAACATTTGTGTGGCATTTAAGTCGCAATATATACCTGCTGTGAGTTGTGTGGCATTTAAGGAGTAATATAACCCTGCTGTGACTTAGCATGCTCTTATTTGTTGGTCTCATCTGATATCTTCCTTATGGCTGAAAATGATTTAACCTAACTAAGTCTGAATATTGTCACAGTCAGGGATATGATGAGAGGAATAATTAGGAGTTAAACAAGGGAGCTTGAAATCAAAATGCCTCTGCAATGTTTCTGTGACTGCTACTCCATCCAGCACATCCAACAGGTTTGTACTAAATGATTAGCCATATATATTTGTCTTTCTTTGGTTTCAGTAAGGATCAATCTGAATGATAGGTCATAAGTGTCACAAACAAGGTTAAAAAGCTTCCTTGTTCCCTACAGAATGAATCCTCTCTCAAGGCAGAGGCCTCTGTTTTGTACATTCCTCTCCCAAGTGCTTGCGCAGGTTTAAAAATAGGCAGCTTTACCCCAAGCTGCATCGCAGGGATGAGATTTGCGGTCCTAACAGGCCGTGCAGATTGCCATTACTTATGCCTGACAAGCCTACCCTCTGATGTTTCCATGCTGGCCTATTTTAACAACATAAGCTGCTGCTGCCGCTCCCTCTGCTACCGAGATGCGAATTTCCAAATTGGCTGAAAAAGCTTGTCCTGGGGTTATAGTGAGGTTCCCCGAATGAATGTGGGTTGTCTCCAGTACAGGACAGATAGATAGAATACAGTCAAACAGCAGCAGACACACATTTCACCTGAGCTTGTTAAATGAGGTAAACCTGTCTACACTTGTGTAGATATGGTTTCCAATGGAAGCTTGGTGTACATCTGAGAAAGAACTACTCACCTTTATGGTAGAAAGGCTTCTTCATACCATCAGGAAGCCGGGCTTTACGCTCAACACCGTAGCCATGCCGTGGGCCATGGTCTTCATGGCTATACCTCACCCCGTCTCTCCTGGCAGCCTCGGCCGCCATTTTATCGCGCATTGCCTTTGCACGTTCCGACTCTAGTGCAATGGCCTTCTCCAACAGAGACAGGTTACCCTTTGTCATGTCAAACACTTCTTCTGATCGGTCCGACGTCACAGAGGCTGTGTCCTCATCAAAGTCCCGTAGGTTGGTGTGATATCGGTTGTCCTGCGCGCAACTGGAGAAGGCCTTGGAGCGTGGGCTCAGCTGCTCCTCGAGTTTCATGAGATTGTCCATGTCGGAATAGTTTCTATCAAGCGATCGCCTGTCGTCGTGGTTATGGTGAAAATCCCCATAGCTGTGATGCTGGGGCTGTTGATTGGGATCCCCACACGAAAAATGGTTTTGCTGGGATGGTCCATTTCGGTCAGTGGACTTTGTTTCGCTTAGTTTCCGAGCCAAGTCAAAGCATTGGTTTCGTAGGCACTCCAGACTGCTTAAACACACTTCCTCGTCGCTGTTTTCTATTTGTCCGTTACTGTTGATCTTAACTTGTCCATTACCACCGTTGTGTGCATTTCCCCCATTGTGAGAACAGTCATTGTCTGTGCCGTCCTCAAACTCCTGTCCATCTAAATTGTCAGACAATACTGCACCATGACCTTGTGCTAGAAGTTTTAGGGAGTCCACCGTCTCCCGAACCACATCACTGTCAACGTCCAAACTCAGATCCCCCCTCTGTGGTCCATCCCCTTCCCCCTCTTCTTCCTCCTCCTCATCTTCTTCTTCCTCCTCCTCGTCTTCGTCTTCCTCATCCTCTTCGTCCTCCTCTTCCTCATCATCCTCCTCTTCCTCAGCGCTGTTAGAGGAGTTACTGTTAATTTCAGATTCCGTCATGGCTCGGTTGGCAGCGTCTTCTGCTATCTTGCCCAGGTTGAGGAGGGATTTGGCCACAAGTTCGTCATAGTTCTCGTATTCTTCATTGTTGTTATTGTCCTTCTCCTTCGGTTGGCCAGATTTGGCTTTGCCGCTGCCACCTCCACCATTGCCCTCGCCCCCCTCACTGCTGCTCATCTGATCGTCTTCTGTTGGAAAGAAAGAACAAACGTCTTATAATTTCATTTCTGTCATTCTATTTTACTGGTAAATCAGATTTCTGGGCTTGGTCCATCTAAATTGGATAAGGAACTCTTTGCTTCCCCTAATAATTTACTTTGAGAGTCTTAACAGCAGCTTGTGTTCTGAATTGTGAATCAGCACAGGAAGTTAAATATAGTGGTTGGGGAAAGTTCCAGAGAAAGATGCTCTGGTAAATGGTAATCTATGAAACCAGGGGCTATATCTATTTGCCCTTATTTCCAGGATGTCTAGAAAAAGATATCAGGTTTTATGATTAATATTATTACTGAGAAATTCTGTAAATAGTTGCAAATGAGATAACATGTTCTGTATTGTTCAGTAGTGTACATCAAAACACTGTGAGAAAATCTTTGAATTAGAGAAAGCATATTTTTTTCAGGAGAATCCAACATTTGAGAGCTGATATGATGTTCCATCTGCAACACGATGATCCCCAGTCAGTACTTATTCATCGTTTGCAAGTAAAGTTCTTTTTTCATTCAATCATCAGTATCTTTAGAATTCCTTTCACTGCTTAATTGATTCTGACAAACTGCAAAAGGTTACTGAACCTCTTGTCAGTAATTTCAAGCACTCACTCCTGGAGCACTTCCAATCTCTCCTTTCACATTTCCGCCCTGAGCCGCCAACAGCACATCGCTCACATTGGCATCACATTTGCCACTTACATTCCTGCAAAGAGAATGAACCCAGAACCCCTCCCCCCACCACCACCACAAAAAATGACAAATTTGGTCAAATTTGAACCATTCACAAGCCATTTGGCCGGTGGACAAAATCTATAACCCTGCCTGTAAGCAAAATATTTCACTCAAACAAAGAATTATGCCTCAAAGTTGACTTATATAATACGTATTTCAATTACATGTACATTTTCTATCTCATTTTATTAGATAATGTCAGTTTTTGGGATCTAGTAAAATGAGGCTCACACTATTTGTTTACATTCAGCTTTCTATACTTTTGATTCGAGATATTTCAGTTACATTTTAATTTAAAATATTGCTTCATGTTTATGAATGATTATTTTTTTAAACTTTAACTTGACTGTCTTCATCATAACAAAGTATGCATACAAAAACAAATCTGAACATTATCCAAGATATACTGTACGTTGTACATACTGTAGACTAAACACACACTCACATTTACATTCCCTCACTCACACTGTACGCACGCACACACGCACGCACGCACGCACGCACTCACACACACACACACACACACACACACACACAATCTAATGAGAGCAACACAATATTGGTGCTTGGGGGGTGAGGGCTTTGGAGCGGGTAGAGGGAACAGTCACGAATGACCAGGCACATATTTTGACAGTGGAAGGCTTCTAACAGCAAACTCCTGCACCAGGGGTTTAATTTTTGATGGTATGAAACATGGCACAGGAAAGCAATTTGAAGAGCAATCAAGGTACACAAAAGAGATATGGAAGCGAAACAGATTAAGGAGGGAACAGAGAGACTGCCTTGCTTTGGCTTTGGATTAGCTACAGAGATGTGCGTGCCACTGAGAAACACAGAGAAGCTGCAGAATGTCACCTCTATTACGTTTAAGAGATTGGAATCTGCCCAGCGACTATCCAGTACCACTGTCCTGGGGGGAATGGGGAACATGGTAATGATGCATATAGAAATAATGTTTTGGACTTTCTCAGGGAAAATGCTGCATATTAAAATGCTGTTAAATCCTTCAATTCCAATAAAGCAAACATAATGACTATAGAGCTCAAAAATGAGAAGGATCATCAGGACAGGGAATACCTTCCAGTGGTAATCAGCTGCTACCCAGGGAAAGAGAGGCTGTTGACAAGCTGAAGAGACAGTGGCAACAGTCCACTGTCTCAGGGTTACGGGTAAGGCCTCGGCTATGGGCTCTAATGAACACCAGTCTGTAGAGATTCACATTCTGCAAGAAACTGAGAGCAAGGCTGCAGAGATGCCACATCAACACTTTGGGTGGGTAGAGCTACGCGCCAAACAGGGTTAACACACTCCTCTCTCTGAGCTTCACTCTTAATTGGACTTGAAGGCACTGTCAGGTCCAATCGTGATGCGGGGGTGCAAAGCAGAGTCTGCTGGAGAGAAACCTGCCAAATCTGGTCTTGTGCACGTCGGAAGGGGCAGAGAGTCCTAAATCTAGGGGGCATTCTTCTATCATGTCTTGAGGGAAGGCATAATTATACTAGGGCTTTGATTGTCAACATTTCCAATATTTTTAAGATTTTAATATGTATCAAGGGACAGACAACTGAAGACTCCTTTGTTATTAAAGATGATTACTTGGTTAGTAGTCTTTCTGTTGTTTACAAAGAAACAATCATGCTCCAGTTTTAGCACTAATGGCTCTAATGTTTCTGGCAAAGGTCTTCTGGAGAAGGCTAAAACACTTCAGTGGGACGTAATTACAGAGTAGCATCTTGATGATTTTAGCCATCAATTTAGATAATTTCTGTAAATAAAGTATTACATATTTTTAAAAAGAGCTTGATGAAAAAGCAAGAAAGTAACAAGCACTTTGGCACCAGTGCACCTCTCCTCCAGCTTCAGCAGTAAAGGCTTTGAAAATGAGTACAAAAAGAGTACAATGTCCAAATGAATGAATCACAATAAAAACAAACAATCACTGTAGGAATAATACATTGTATGTCTTCAGCCATGCTGGATACGTATATATATCCTGTATGTTTCAAGTCTTTCATCTCATTCCAATGCAAAACACAATCAGTGTTTGAACATCATGTCCAACTGCCCCAAGATAGCCCATCAAATATGGAAATATAAACCACTGATATGCAAATGAAGCACTGTAAAAATGATAGTAGCAACTTTGAATAGATAAAGAAATATTTAAAGGAGTTGTTCGTACATTTTGGGAAATATGCTTGTTTGCTTTGTGGCTGAGAGTTACATGAGAAGATTGATATCAATCCTAATCCTAATATTGTTAGGGTTGATGTCACAAGAACCAATACTACGGTATCAAGTTGATTCCATGACGGCACTCGATTTACCTTCGGTACTTTAGCGGTACTGCGGGGCTCGAGACTAACAGTGTCCAGTCGGCGCAACTTATAATGTTACATTGTGAACCACAAATCTGTTCACAATCGTTCACAAATCCTTTAAAATCGGCAGGAAGAGAGCTAGTTACCGTTAGCTTGTAGCAGCTGCTGGGCTACATAACGAAGCCAACAGCTAACGTTAACGGAGGGAGTTTCCATTGAGTTACATTATGACGCATTTTAAAGCATTCAAAAATGAGCATTGGGTGAAGATAAATTATAATGTTATGATGTTTTCAAATGTAATTGACTGCTAATGTTGGGGTATCTTGACACCCCTAAAAGCAAGTAAGAATATTTCCTGAAATGTCCCACTATTCTTCTAAAACTATACAAAGTTTTTAGACAGCATTTGGTGCATTATAAACATCTGAACTGTGTGTTTTGGTAAAATATGATGAAAAAGAGAGCTCACCTTGCACTTGACTCTGCTCTCCTTCGTCCTCCTCTACCTCGTCATAGTCCACCTCCTCTACCGCGTCCTCCTCTTCCTCTTCTTCCTCTTCCACCCTTTCCTCATCCCCCTCTTCCTCCTCTTCTTGCTCCACCTCTACCTCCTCTTCTTCCTCCCCCTCCTCAGCCTCTCCGTCCCCTCTATCCACCTCGCCTTCTTCATGCTCCATTTGCTCTTCGTTGTAGTCCATGTAGCCTTGCACCTCCTCTTCTTCCTCCTCCACTTCTCCTTCTTCCTCCTCCTCTTCTACCGCTCCTTCCTCCTCCTCTTCCTCCCTGTCTTCCATCTCCTCGGTTCCGTCTGTCTCGTAGCACTCCTCCATGGTGGAGTTGTCCATGTCATCTAGGTAGGTGCTCCTCTTGGGGGACGTTTCCAGGGTTTGTCTGTCTAGACTCTTTCTCTTCTTGGCCTGGGGGCTCCCGTACACACTGCAGAGGAGAGATAAGGGGGCAGCCATTAGCGCTTAGCCTCACCTGGCCGTAAATGCTAATGTTCATGTGCAATCTGTGTTAATGTGCCGTGGTTTACAAACCAGAATACAATACACAAAGCAGCAATGGAACAAGGGCCTCTTATTGTAATGAAAGCAATGCCTCCTAAATTCTTCTACTGGGAAAAATATTAAACTTTGCTTAAGCAACCTTAATTAGACATGTACTCATTAACTATTGGGCAATTATAATAAAATGCTCCATTTCTTCTAGAAAACAGTTACAAAGGGATAAAATCTCTATCTTTAAAGCAAACAAAGCAGAAGATTTAGTTTATTTTCACATTCATTTATAATCACGTAACATCAATTTGTTCTTCAGGCAAAAGAAAACCACTGTGCATGCTCTGCAAACACTTTGTTCCAGAGTGATATGCAGTGCAGAAAAACAAAACTGCTTGTGTGGAATAGACTGTAAGGGGGAAAAGACAACCTGTAGCCTGATTAATTGAATCTTGCCAAGGCACCTCAGGTTTTAATGTATTCTCTGGCTCCCCTCTGCAGCAGGGGGACAGATTCTAATCTGATAATCTGATAATCTGTGTATTCGCTCAGGCTATTGATCAAAGGGGCTTAATCCATTTCACTCATCAAACCTCTGAGAGCCCAGAGCTGCTACCTGGCCCCCCAATGTAAGCTGCATGTGTGTGATTTTAGAATGTGTGCCTCTGTTTGTACATTTATGTATGAGTGTGTGTGTATGTGTGTGGCTGTGTGCACACATTTGGCACATTTGAACAAAAGCACCCACACAGTAAGAATTATGATGAGTTCTGCTGAGTGTTTTGGCCATCAAATAAACCCCTTGTCCAGGCTGCAGCGTAAGAGAGCTAAACACGCTTTGGGCATGTTCACTCGGCTGTGAAATATCCCTGGCTCCTATTTTTACAACCTCTGGATGTTTCCCCGGCTCTGCGCTACTTAGAGTAAGACCTGATGTGAGTGAATGGCACACGTCTGTCGGTGAGACAAGAAACTGTTGGTTGTTAGTCAATGTGAGCTGCTCTTGTGGTGGAGTGGCTATGGAAAAGGCCTATTGATGGTATAGTAGGAGGGTGGATCGCAGTCTTAGAAACCCATTACTGTTCCCTCTTTTTCTCCGTTTCTAATGTCAGTATGTCCCACGGTCCAATATCCTATCCATCCTTCTCTGCCTCCCTCTCTCCTCAGTCCCTGACGTCTATCAGTCAGTCAGGGTACAGTCAGCTGGCAGGATCAATCTTGCCCAGCCCAGGGATTCCTTAATGGTCTGACCCCCTGCACCCCCGCAACCAGGGGCCTCATTTCATTAATCTAAACCCACATGGAAACTCATTCCCTGCCTGACAGCCAGACCTCTCCCCCAGGGCAGTGTGAGGGTCTGTGGGACAGTGAGGGAGGGGGTGCATGCGCTGCGGCACTGTGATCAATAGTGCTTGTGACCAAACATCTCAAAAGCACATTAAAATGCCACTCATCCTGGCCCCTCCGTTCCAGCGCCCTCTCCAAATAAATCAAGGGCCGGTCCCAGCAGGTTAGCGGCTGCCAAGGCAGGCGGGCTGGCAGGAGAGGAGGATAGGTGAGTGGGAGGAAGAGGAGGGGGAGCATGGATGGAAAGAGGGAGAAGTGGTGTGGGAATGGCACATAGACATCAGCCCTCTCCTTCTCTGTCTTTTGGTCAATATCCAGCCTTAAGGCTACATTTGCTATGAATCATTGAGTCACAGCATAGCTCAGAGGCTGACAGGTATTCATTTATGTGACTACACCTGAATCACACACAACAAAGAGTTGCAGCTAATGGATAGCTAATAAAAAATGCTGGGTTGTATTTTTCATTGCATTTTTAAAAGGAGTCAAGTGCACTTCCCTATTTTGGGTCAGTATACAAACAAAGAGGCCTTTTGATAACAGAGAGCGAACATGCTTTAAATCCTGACTACGCTAAAAGTTCCACCTACAGTGGAGCACATATTTGGCTCCCGTTTAAAAGCTCCTGTTCTTTGAAAGCAAACGCAGAGCATCTTATGTAAATGACTTTTAATCACACTCGTGTTAAGAGGCGTTGTCAGGTTGTTGTGACACTGTGAGAGGTGTGTTTGCCCCGACGCTCCTCAGCCCCACGATGACTAAGCCACAGGAAGCCTCCACAGCTCTGCCATCCCACGTTCCCTGGCTCTGTCACTGTGTGACCTTGGCTACAACATTTGTCATCACAGGCAATGCATCCCACTCACTGCGCTTGGCAATTAAAATTCCCAAAATAATTAGGTGGCCTTAAAATTAAAAAGAAAAGACATTCTGCAGGCATTGTGCAGAGAAAGATGAGACAATGCTGTACCCTTCTAAGTTTCCCTTTGCTTTGTCCACTGGCAGAATCACAATATCCTCCAAGAGGAGTGTGCCATATGAGGGGTAGCAATCAAAGAAGAAAAGAGCTTCAGATCACAAAAAAGACCACTTCATATTTTATGGAGTAGGCATCCTCACCATTATGAGATGGAACAAATTCTATTACTGTGTGAACAAGTGGCCCTTTAATGCAGAAAAAAGCCTGTAAATGTTACAGAGAGGGGCCCGTTTCTGGAGCATTAATGTGAGGCAGGCGAGTGGAGCGGCAGGAGAAGGAGAGCTCCCGTTTGGCTAATTTTGGGCGACAGTTGAGCGACTGCTGGAATGCGACAGCGTTCCACGGCGCCTTTATTAGCAGTCATATTAGCGGCTGTTCTCAGCAGGGGCAAAAGCTTTAGCCAGTCATTAGCATCACACGCTATTTGTCTCCTGACACAGGGATGAGCCGGGTGCCTTTTCCTCTGCCTCCTCTTACTGCTGCTTTTTTCTAGACTCCTCTCTCTCCGTCATCTCTTCCTGTCAACCACATTCTCACCTCATATTTCTCACCCACCATAACCTCACCTGCTCTCTTTCCTTCCATACATCCCCTTTCTCCACCTCCTCCATATACTGTACATCTCAGAGTATATATTACCTCAATCCTTCTCTCTCACCAATTTCTCTCCACTTGCTCTTCCCACCCTGCTTCTCATTTTCTCTCCCTCAACCTCAGCTCATTGTTGACACTCCTTTGCTCTCCACAGAACACACTGGAGATGGAGGGAATGCACCACCTCTGGCTGTGCCCCCTATTCAGCAGGAGGATCTATAGACACGTGTGGCAGAGCCCCGTCTCCATGGTGATACCCTCCAGAAATCCATGAGGGATTCGCCATCTTCACAGCAAGCCAGTGAGAAGAAATGAGAGAGAAAGACAGACAGGGAGAGAAGATGAGCGGTGGGGAAGAGAAATAGAGGCTATAGGAGCGAGACAGACAGGAGAATGTATGTTTTTGTGCATGTGCATATATACCTCTTTTGTGTGCACGCAAAGTTGGGAAATATATAGTAGAGTAGTTGAAAAGAAAAGAAGAGAAGTGTGTGTATGAAAGAGGAGAGAGGATCATTTCAGAGCTGTCAGGCTTCTCCCGCTAGCAGGGGAGAACAAAAGACAGAGTCTTGGTGCAGGAGGCTCAGCGCATGGCAGACGCTGCAATTTGGGCGTTTTCTGTCGTCTCAGGCTCTCGCTCACATATCAGCTGCTATGGCTTACACACACACGCACACGCACACACACACACACACACACACACACACACACACACACACACACAAACACAAACACACACTCCCAAAACTCATAAAATATTACTTCATAGTTGTGAAAATAATCCTGAGTGTCACTGAAACATATATGATGTTTTTGTGAATGTGCTGAAAATATATGTTCACTTGGATTTACACTAAAGTCTTAATAATACAAGACATGTAAGTGTTATCTTTTCTTGTGTGGTTGCATATTTCATCAAAGCACTAACATCCTAAATTCCCCATTTCTTGACAATACAATGGTATATATGTTTTAGACAGCTAAGAGGCATCAGTACCCGACAGACTTGCTGTTCAGCTCACTGGTTCAATAAGCCTGTTGTTGCCCATTCAATGCTCCAGCTCTAGCATTTGTAGCCTGCAGCTAATGAAACCCAGGCTCAACTTTAGTCAAATACTCACACTAAGCCCCTCTGCCTCCACATGACTGAGATACAGCACAGTGGCTAGCAATGACTCTAGTGACATCTCACATGCGGCTAAAAACATCTTCCTGCGTTTTATCCTGACTCCCTGAGCCCATACAAGGCGTGAGCTGCTCCCTTTCAGCTCCTTTTATCCATATCTGCCAACTACTATTCACGCTTGGAGGAAAACACCTCCTCACAGGTGGTATATGTGCTCTACTGATAGTGTCCCATCAAGAAGTGGTGGTGTAGTTGGTTGCGGATGTGGATATGAAGCTGAGAGCATTAAAGATGGGATGACACAAGTCAGGGCTGCTCAGATAGTGGGCAATTTGCACTTCTGATACGATTGGAAGGACGGATGAATTTCAGAGCTTGATAGTCACAATATTTGGATAAGCGGGGTGGAGCTGAAACGTTAGACTAGACATTAGACAGAACATTAATTGGTGATTTATTGTTTGAGGCATTTTCAAGCAAACATTTGCTTTTTATTTTTGATGTCTTACATTACAATAAACTAAATATATTTAGTATTTTGGAGTGTTAAGTCTGAATCTGAAGATTAATCGATTTCTGATTTAATTTCCACAGAATGTTTGACCCAGGTGTTAACAACACTGGATGAAAATGTCATTCATGATAAACATTCATTATGTATTTTAAACACACTATATGATGATTTAATATGCCAACTTATAAACCATTCCTGTTTTTAGACTCCTAGAATTGAGTATAACACTGACGCTGGGGATTTTAAAATGGATCTGGTAGAATATTGAAATGTATATCATACAAGCCATTTTGCATAATTTGGTAGTGGAGGTCCTGAGCAGGAGAGCTCATTTGGTAGCAGATTCCGGGGATGTAATGCGGCTATCTGTCATGCTGCAGCTAAATTCACTCCTGGATTAGCCAGGTAAGGAGTCTCTCCACCAGCGTAATGACTTCAATCAATCACCCCAGCTCAGAGACACACAGAGAGAGGCCAGCTAGTTAGCTGCTAGCCCAGCAGCCATTTTGGGAAAGGAATGCTTACCTCCAGCTTGTCCATTGGTCTGTGTAAGCCACAGTGTCATAATAATTGTTTATTTGGATGAGCTGACAGGGACAAGCTGATGGGAATGAATAGAAAGACGAAAGTAAATTAGATTTCAAACCAAATGAGAATAATACTGTACTTTCTCCCTTCATTTAGTCTGTGCTTCTTACAATGAATAATAGTCACTAACTATTCAATCTAAGCTGAGAATTAATGTCATCATCGATTATTCTGTTGATTATCCATCCCAATTAATTGATTAATGGTTTGTCCAATAAAATGTAACACAATTGTGAAAATGCCCTCTACAAGGTGTTCAAGGTGACGTCTTCAAATTGCTGTTGTGTGGACCACCAGTTTAAAAACCAAACATATTCAATTTACTCACAATTGAGAAGATATACAGTACCAGTCAAAAGTTGAGAAGGTGTGTCCAAACCTTTGACTGGTACTGTAACTACTTGTTACGTGTGAGCGTTGGCCGTTCTGTTGATCAGCCGAGTGACTTGCTGTTGGACTTTTGTGATTGTTGTCAAATCCCAAGAAATAACTCAACCCTACAGTGGATGGATCTTAACAAGTACCAAAGCCTGAAATGTCGTATTCCTCTGTGCGTCCATTGTTCTTCAAAAACTATTGAAAACCCATCAATGATCACTGTTGATTTAATCACTGTTGCATTGGGGGACATATTCCTCAACATGAACATGGGCACTGTAGTTATTTAAATCTATCCCTTATATACTATTCTTTACTCCTTTTTAGTATAGAATGCTAAAAAGTAGAGTACCCACCTGTTTAAGGTATGTTTTGTAAGATTTGAAAGATTTCTTCTTCAGTAGGAACCAATGGGCTTTAGGTGGTGAGCCACAGACCCGCTGGGGAAGTGCTATGTACTGAGGGACACAATGACATATTGTCGGTTTTATTGTCTTTTCAAGGGATTTGTTGACAATAACAAAAATATAGAAAATATCCAACCTTATCCGTTACTGTGATTCTGGAAGACTAAAGTGCCTTTCCTGTGTTACATTGTGATTCCCACTCTGCGTCATGTTTACCAGGCTACATCTCCCCAGCAGAGGAGGAGGGCTTTTTGACATTGATGTAATTTAGTTGGCAGCTGCTCTGAGGGGAGGGCTGGCCGCGGGTGGGAAAGGGAGGTTGGGATCGTGGAGTGCTTGTGGGGGTTCAGGGGTCAGAGGTCAGGATGTGCCCGGTCTGGAGCTGGCCCTAAGCAGCTGCCCGCCCCCTCACCCAACCCCACCTCCCCCTTAATGCCCACGTCCCCCTGGCACACTCCGCACTCACCGCACATGATCTGTTATTCCCTTTGATGCCTTTCCTCGGGGATGCAGTTATGAAAAAAAAGAAGAAAATAAAAGGAGGATGAAAAAAACCCGTAAACACCACCTGTTTATCTGACACTGGGTAATGTCGGAAAGGTATTCTGCAGGCTTGTCATAATATGCACAGGAAGCAATAAGGGGGGGAAATTACAAAGGGAAAAATATACAAATGGTATCAGAGAAAAAGGCATGACGAAGGGAGACGCATCTGTATGCCACTGTAAATTTGGCGGCCCTGGTTTTGAAATGCTTTCAAAGTGTGATTTTAAATTGCATTAGAGGTTTATGTGAGGACAGAATACACTGGGAAACAGTATGATTACTCTTTAATGTGCTAAGAAAGAGACTATGATGAAGAATAGACAAGAGTTTTGTTGTAATATACTATTATTACAAACGTGATTGTAGTGGAGGACCAATCTCAGTCCAGCTTCATCAGACTTTTGAAATGATAACAATGGTGGAGGAGTCAAACTGAAATGAACCCCAAGGCTCCACACGCAGTCTAAAGTGCATGAGCTAATGACAGAGCTGACGGATCCAACCAACTCTCTTCTTTTCACCCACAGCCCACACTGGCTTTTTGGTGATATAAAGCTTTCCCATTAAATATGGAAATTTCCGTTTCGGTGACAGATACTTCACAGAGGGGGGTTGATGGCATAGACGGTGTTTTTTTGGAAGGGGAAGTGGCAGATTTTGATTAATGCGACCTTATCTAGTTCTGCACATGGAGGCAGAGGGGTTGCTGAATTGGCGGGGGTGGATGGCATGCCTGTTCTCTTCTTCTTTTTACAGGCCTTTTTCTCTCCTCTATTTGAAATGGTTTCACTCACTCGCTCTTTCTTTTCTTCTTCTGCCTTCTCTCCATTTTTATCCTATTGTAGTTCGTGCACTCATCCTCTATCTCTGTTTTAATGTAAGCTGTGCTTTAGCGTCTTTTGTCTGATTTCCTTCTTCACCCTCTGTCCCCTCTTCACCTCTTCAGTTTCTTCATCTCTATATCCCTATTTCCTTTTCCCTCCCTCTGTTAAAACTGCTCATCTCCCTGCTGCTCCATTCTATCTTCAATTTCGTATCCTTTACTCCTGTCCTGTATCCTCTCTTCTCTTCCTGCCAGGCACAGAGTGTGGTGCAGCAGTGCCGCTTCCCTCTGTCGCTCCATCACCACCTGGCCCAGTTCCAATGCTTTTAGTGAGAGCTATCTGTCAAGCTATGAATAATACAGGCCCAAGGCTGGCGTTAGCTTGCTAGCTAGCAATGTGGAATCCAAATGAGGTCTACAGCAGGAAGAGAGCACTTGACTTTTAGCTCGCTACCACGCTCTCACTACCAAGACAGGCAATTACTCAGCCCACAGCCCCAGCTGCAGCCACAGCAATCATAAACGCAACCCCTCACATCCCCGTCTGCACGCGCATGCACGCACACACACACACACACACACACACACACACACACACACACACACACACACACACACACACACACACACAGCATGCATGTATAAGCAGACAAGCACACCCCACCTCCTGATCCAACTAACATCAAAATATGTCTATGCACAGACACAGAGTCTAAAACATTTTTGCCATACATGACGGAAAATCCATAGTGCTATCTTTCCTGGCTGTGAAATGCAAACAGATTTTGAAAATGTCCACCAAGTGCAGAGTAATAAATAAAAAGCTCAAACTGTTTTGACAGAAACTTCATGTAGGGCGATGACGAAATCAGGGCATTGATTGTGGGTGAAATACTCGTCCATCTCCAAGATGTTTAGTCTAGATAAGCAAACGAAGGAACAGTTTGTGCTTGTTTTACTGTTGAGTAATTTAAGTAAAATGCTTGATGAGGCAAACTCAAAACCAAATGCCACTAAAGGAACTCTTTATGTCATTCTGGTAGTCTATATTCAAGACACCACTGAGCTACAAAGATCTATTAATGAACAGTGGAGTTACTTCATCATCTCTTATCTGTTGATTAACAGGAGACACGTCGTCCACTTTTATCGCACTTGTTCAACAGTTATGGCAGCAGGCTGAGAGGGCTATCTCATGTATCAGGCATATGACACATGTATGGCCACCTAATTAGTTTTGCACCAAGGCATCCTTAGGTGACAGTGTTAACCCATCCATCATTGCTTCTAATCATTCGTTGGTGGAGTGTGGGATGTAATTACAGAGTGCTAGGCAACGACTTCACAGGTAAAAGAAAAAGTAATGCAGGATGAGAGACGTCTGCATGTGTTTGGCATGTGGGTTGTGCGTGCATGTGGGCGGTTGGAGGTGTGTGTGGCTGTGTGTGTGTGAGTATGCATGCCTGCGTGTATTGTGGTAATGAGATCTAGTTAGTGATGCTCCAGAGTGTCTTATTAACAAATAATAACAGCACTCCTTTGTTTTTTACCTCTCCTCCCATCTATTATTCACACCTCACAGATTTACTCATGATTCATTTATAGGAGCATCTTGTGCAACCTAGAAACTAAATGTCACCCAAAACACCTCTGTCGGATAGTGCTGTGTGTATGAGCAAGTACATAATGTTTCTGTGCATGTGTGTGTGTACTTCATTGCTCACTGGAAGTAAGTATAGAGGTGTATTCACCCTAAATATGTCCTGCATTAGATAAACAGTGTTTACAGAAACAATCCAACCCTGCTGCAGCAAACACAAATGGGACTTCTGCAATCTAGCTCCATCTATGCACACATAAGTGTGAATGATAGAGTGCTATTGAAATAGATGAGTTGGATCTTGGCAGATCAGTAACGAGGGCTGTAGTGAGGCCATTCTGCCATTCAACCCCCCTGTTGTGAAATCTGCATGACGCCCTGTGTACTTTAGCTGGATTCTCTTTCCGCTGAAATTGCCAGGTTGGAGAGAGGCACTCAGCTGGGAACGCTGCTCTACATGTGAAGTAGGTTGTGTGTGAGGGCTTAGGAGGTGTGTGTGAGTGTGTGCCGCTTGTATGTCTACATTTGTGTCAATTCGCATTGAGAGAGCCTATGTGTGAATGTACGTGTGAATGTGTGTGTCAGTGTGCTGCCCTTTGCCTCTCTTCCCCCTCTCTCTCCAGGTGAAGAGCCTGTTCTGAAGGCTCTGCTCTAGTCAAGGCCCCTTGAAGCCAGGCTGGCAGCACTTCACCCAGATAGAGGTAAACCTACAGTACACCATCTGTCTTAGCAGCAAACACTTAGTGGACCATCAGACAGCAGCCACAAGTGGTTTGGCACCAGCAGGGAGTAACGCACTACGCTGCAAGGAACATCCATATTAACAAGTAATTTACAGTATTCTTCTATTGACTCCTAGAATATTGCTGCCAAAGTCTGCCAGTCAAGTGAGGACATGTCAGTGATGATAATACACCTAACTCAAGTTCCTGACTACATACATTCCTGGAACACATATCACAGACATAATCTTGTATTTGTATTTGTTTTAAAGGATAGGTCTGGTGTTATTCTGTCATTTTAAATTGTCAACAAAAAAAGAGCAAAAACACCCACGTGTTGGCACGTCGCTTAATCCTTTACGACTTCCGCATCCTGTTTGTGACACTTTGCCGCAAGCCCATTGGCTACTGCCGAAGAAGTATAATCAGGTTATACATAGTTTAATGTTATTTTTAAATGTTACTCAAACCAGAGAAAAGAGTGCATTTGTCTGCGACCTTTTTCAGATGTGGATTAATCCAAATGTGGTGCTCTACTTTAGGGAGTATGTTCTGTAGCAGGACTGTGTATGTAACACAACTATAGCATATCACCTATACTTTAATACCAAATATGGACTGATAAGAGATCAGTTTCCATAGAGCAACCACAGTGGGTGTTGTCCATCAGTTATTCTCTGCCTTACAATGTGTACAAACCAATAGGCTCTTCCACTGTAGATACCCTGAGACTCATTGTGCCACTCTGCTGGTTGCTTGCTGCTCTCATATCAGTCTGAGTGCTTTGAGAGCATGACATAGTAGAGAGAGAGGAGATGACTATGTGTGTGTGTGTGTGTGTGTGTGTGTGTGTGTGTGTGTGTGTGTGTGTGTGTGAGAGAGAGAGAGAGAGAGAGAGAGAGAGAGAGAGAGAGAGAGAGAGAGAGAGAGAGAGAGAGAGGGAGTAAAGAGCATCGCAACTGTAGAGATGGCATTTAAGTGTCTCTCCCTTTGCACTCCAATAGTACTGCAGACCCATTACCTCGGTGCGTATGTTTGTGTGTCTGCCAGCATCTGTGTGTGTGTTTGTGTGTGGCTCCAAATGTATTTCCGAGCCATTCCTCCAATCGTCTCCATGCTCCCACGCGACTCACCCTCTACCTTTCTGTTCTGATCCTCTTCTCATTCATCATGCTTCCTTCGCTGTCCTCTTTGCAGAGGTCTTTGTTAAGGTGTAATTTAGCTCCTACTGTTCTCTAATTTCTACCTTAGTCAGGAGGGGCGTGGCTGCCCCCCTGACACCATGGATACGATCCGTCAATCATTCCCCACAGCCAGGAAATTGCGTTCAAAGTGAGAGTAATTGTTAAGTCTGCCCTGTGTGGGTTGAATTGAACACCCTCTCAGTTTGGCACAGAGAAAAATATGTATTCAGAGGCAAGGCCAGGTGGATTTATGAAGCTTTTATTGTTGCTAAGAACAAGGTGATGGCTCACCTTATCTCACCTTTTGTCTTGTCTAATCTCTTTGCCTTCCCATTACTTCTGTCCTCATTTACCAGTTTCCAATGGTGTATTTTTCCAATTGTACACAATTGTACATACTCCTCCTCTATCCTCTTTTTCATGACTATCAAACCCTTCTCTACTCTGGTACACTCCCTAACCTGCCCTTACCTTACGGAGGAGGACAGAAAAAGAAAAACACATTCACAAAATGGTGGGTAAAAAACAAACATTGGTAGCCTGTGTTGTCTTTTGCTGTAGAAATCACTGTTTATCTTCAATTTACTGTAAATGGCTCTGTGCTAATATACTGCAGTCCCTTCTCCATTCATTCTATCCACCACACATATTACTAACCGAGGAAGCCACCACTTGGCACGCTGGCAGAGGACAGTAGAGGTGAAAGCAAGAGACTGAAAGAAAGTGTACTTAACATAACTATGTTCAGTGAGGTAGCAGTTACAATTCCTATTTGTCCCTGAAAAGCTCAAATCAAAACTGGTGAGCAGCGATGTTGCAACAGTTCCTCCGCCTTCACTTCCCTGGTTAAATTATTGAAACCTACTTTGGAAAACACTTTAGTCCCCAGTTACCTTTCTGTTCCACAGAACAATTTTGATTTATTTTCATGTTTCCCTTTCATTCCAGGAACCACTTACCTCTGTTTGCTGGCATATTATTGAATACATGTTCAAATTCTGTGTGTTTTGGCATTCCCATACAGCAGATTCAAAGCAAAAAATTAAAAATACCAACCACAGCACAAGCTTGATCAAGGACTTCAATTCCCTAGATGCCATGCACACACATGTGCTTACAACTTCCCATGCCATTTGTAATCAATCTCTGCCATTGTTGCTTGTTGTAGACACCTCAGTCAATCACATGCATCAACGTTGACTAATCTGCAATGCACTGCCAACCAAACCTTGTTACAACAGCAAACACATAAATGATGCATTAACCTTTGTTCAGGAGCAGTTAAGTCAGAATTAACAAGATGTCCCACTCCATCAGCTGAGTACTGACCCTGCAAACTTTACATAGGACAGTTATTGTATTGTGTTGCAGAGATATCTACTAAAATGAGCATGCTAACTAGCCCCGGCCTGCCGTGTCTTGTAATACCATGTGTTCCTCTAGAGGCGGCACTGTAGCGCCAGTCTGCCTTCAGTACAGAGAATAAAGGTGTAGAGCTGACCCGTGGGTTTGTCATTACTACATACATCATTATACATGGTCCATTTGTGTTTGTTAAGACAAAACTACTTGCACCCTCGCCTCATGCTCCCCGCCTGTAGTCCAGTTGGCCAGGCTGTATTTGAGTTGCTGCGGCCGCTAACTGAGCGCCAGCTGCTCTCCTTCTGCGCGGTGGTCTCCTGGCTGCAGGGAGGTGCAGGTTTTTCTCTTTTTCCCGTTTCTGCCACTTTAGATTAATCCAATAAACAAACTTGTAAAGTGTACACAGAGCGTACACAGAGTGTACACAGAGCGTACAGAGAGTGTACACAGAGCGTACACAGAGCGTACACAGAGCGCACACAGAGTGTACACAGAGCGTACAGAGAGTGTACACAGAGCGTACACAGAGCGCACACAGAGCGCACACAGAGCATACAGAGCATACACAGAGCGTATACAGAGCGTACATAGCATACACAGAGCGTACACAGAGCATACACAGAGCATACACAGAGCGTACACAGAGTGTACACAGAGCGTACAGAGAGTGTACACAGAGCGTACACAGAGCGTACACAGAGCACACACAGAGCGCACACAGAGCATACACAGAGCGTACAGAGCATACACAGAGAGTATACAGAGCGTACATAGCATACACAGAGCGTACACAGAGCATACACAGAGCGTACACAGAGCATACAGAGCATACACAGAGCGTATACAGAGCGTACATAGCATACACAGAGCGTATACAGAGCGTACATAGCATACACAGAGCGTACACAGAGCATACACAGAGCATACACAGAGCGTACACAGAGTGTACACAGAGCGTACAGAGAGTGTACACAGAGCGTACACAGAGCGTACACAGAGCACACACAGAGCGCACACAGAGCATACACAGAGCGTACAGAGCATACACAGAGAGTATACAGAGCGTACATAGCATACACAGAGCGTACACAGAGCATACACAGAGCATACACAGAGCATACACAGAGCGTACAGAGCATACACAGAGAGTATACAGAGCGTACATAGCATACACAGAGCGTACACAGAGCGTACACAGAGCATACACAGAGCGTACAGCTCCCGGTCAATGGCACAAACACAAGATGGCTATCTTAAACTATAGGCCGATAATACACATGAAGATTAAAAGATAGCAGTGTGATATTGACTGGCTCTCAGCGTTTCAGCAGTTTGGTCAAATTTGACATATTTAAGTTATTTTTTTATAACTGGTTATATGGCCACAGTAGTACCTTTATTGATTTGGAGCAAGTGGCTAGGCATTACACAATGGTCCTTTAACATCATAACCAGTAGTTGATCCATGTAGAAAACGGAGAAATAAACAAACAGCATTGTTGTTGTACTGGTGTAGCCCTCGTTAATCCTTGTATTGTAAGTATAAGGAAAAATGTAACTTTAAACTGTTATTTACGTCCAGCATCACCCTATTTGGCTGCTTATCTTACATACTTGTTTGTACTGTCAAACAGTATGTTTTACTTTTAACCTTAGAATAAAAAAGGCAGGAGGGTTAACCGATATGTTTAGCAAACGTAATGCTATCTCAAGTAACGTTGACGACAGAGTTGCTGTTCTGTTAGCAACCAGGAGCAGCTTCTACAACGTGTGGAAATACTACATGGGTGTGCTAGTCGTGAACAGGGGAACCCCAACAGAGTGGTCACACGCAGGCGCATACACAGCCACTATAGAGAGCCGTAAACCGACCCTAACCCCCATGCGTGAGTGTCTACTGAGTCTCATGGCATTTGCAGGGCCTCTGAGGGTATTCAAACATTCAAAGACTGCGTGTGAAGCGGAGGTGGAGTATATGGATGGTTTGCCGCCGTCTAAAGGCGAGTGGGGAGACAAAAAGGGAGGGTGTGGTAATTAACATATTAATGACCCCACCTTCCTACAGCTTCTGTTGGATAGTCCAAACACTTTGATAAGTATGCAAATGAGAGCCGCACCATCTGAAGAGGGAATTAACTCTGCCAGAGACAGCCGAGAGAGATGGGAGGGGTAGAGAGAAAGAGGAAGGATGGAGGGAAGGAAGGAAGGAAGGAAAGGAGCGATGAAAGGACAGGGTGTTGGGGGGGAAGGGGAACTAAAAAGGGGCAGGAAGGAGGAGAGAAGAGGAATGTCAAGATGAGGAAACAGGACAAAGGAAGAAAGGAGCGACTAAAGAAAGAGAGTGAGATAGGAAGGAGTCTCAGGCGTGCTGATGAACTGATATCCTCATGTTTGTTTTAGTCGTCTTTAATTAGTTGCCATGCACCGCCGGTAAATGTGTGTGTGTGTAGTATTAGACGGATAGACAGTGATCGAGAATGAGTGAAAAGACTTTCATTCTTGCGCTCTCCAGCTCTCAGATCGATATGCCAGTTCCCGTCAGCCCTGCAGCGATGTGCAGAATGGCTGCAGGGGCTCAGGCCAGTGGGCATACCGGCTCAGCAGGGGGGCTGAGGTGGGCGGCTCGGAGTAACGACCCCGAGCAAACAAGGGCAAGTAATTATAACACAGACGGACCTCACTCATTCTATCATCGAAGAGAATGGCAAGTAATAATAAGTAATAAGGATGGGGGAGAGCACCATGGGAAAGCAAGTGTTCAATGTGGGTGAGACAAAGGGAATGAGAGAGCCAGTATATGAATGTGTGTGTGTGTGGGAGAGACACCTTGTGTGAACAGCCAGGCCGGGGATTCACCGACACGCTCGTCACGTTCCACAATTATGTTGAATAATTAAAACGTTTCATTAACTTGATCATTTCCTGTTCAGCCATGTTTCAGCTCTGACACCGGCAATTAAAGCCGGCGCCCGGACTGTACGCCTCCCTCATTCGGCCAGTCGGCAACAGAGGACAACCTTATGTCTTTTGTATGAAAGCAGAAATCTGACAGGGGAAAAATGAGGAGCTTTAGCAGTTATCCACCTTACTTAACTGTTCTCAACATTTCAGTGAAAAAGCACATGGGAGCTGACAATGAAATCTACGTGCTCAAGGTGAAATCGTGCAAATCTGGATTTGGTTTGCTTGGATGTCTTTTTTTTTTTTAATGCAAATCAGGGAGTGAATAGTTTACCTTTGCAAGCCAGCCTTAGGCACCGAGACATCCACCTTGAACACCTTTACATATTGATAGCTTTTACAAGGTGTGTAATTCTTTCTAGAATATTTTCTGATACATGCAGTCATGTGAACAAATACCTTATTCGCCAGACATGCTTTACATAGCATACTGATGGATCCAGTACTCTGTCATGATGTGATACTGTAAGAAGTGCACTTACTAACAACACAACACCCAACAACACACAGATATCTTCACAAATCTTGGTCTTTGTATAAAATGAGGGGAATTCTTCACTGTGCATTAACACCATAATTAGCTAAATCCAATGCTGTCCCAGTTACGTAAGACAGCTCTTTTTGAGGAGCCATTTATCTCCAGAAATGGGGGGGTTGGGGGAAGTTTTTATCCCAGTGCTTCTACCATGCAGTCTCTGGCACAAAGCTATCCTCCCCTATTGAGCTCATGCGCAGTACTTATACACCCCAATAAACACGATTAGCATGGCAGACTGTAAATATGCAAATGACAAAAGAGTGTGGAGGGGAATGTTTACGCTGTGATCTCTCTGTCTAGCACAGCTCCTCCCCCACCTTGCTTATGAAAACCATGATGAGGTTTATTGAGATGGGGTCTCTGTTAAAGCTTTCTTTATTTTTTTCTTTCATAAAAGAAACTCAACCATGTAATTAGAGCTTTGAATAGAAAGGGATCCCTTTACCTTCCATTTTTTTTTCTTTTCGCTGCTGCTGCGGCTGCTTTCCTCGCGTGCAGACAGAGGGCAGCTGCAATGACACACGGATGCCCAGAACCCGTCCTGTGCACACCAATACTACCAGTTCAATGAAATTCGCAAAAGCTTGTTGCTTGTCACACACTTCTGCCATACAGTATACAGACTTCAGTTAGCTATCCTGAGGGTCTATGATTACTATGACACTTCCATTTCTGAACTGCTGAAGATGTCTGAGGCCGGCAGAGTCAGGCACCTCACTGCCATATCTGTGAAGTGACCTGAAATCGGACCGACTATTTATGAAAGTGACTCAAATTATTTAACAACCACAAAGCTTGAATTAGACAACACCGAGCACTGCCAACAGCTTCAGATACATTTTGAGCTAGGCTGGAAGAATTGGAAAATCTTCAACAATTACAACAGCTGAATTGATTCTCTCAGAGAAGTAGACATTTACATCCTACTACAGTTAGTAGTCAGTACTCAGTCCAGTAATTTGCCATCATTCACCTGACACTTCTCATCGTACATAGTTATTGACCCATTCCTGTGTGTGTGTGTGTGTGTGTGTGTGTGTGTGTGTGTGTGTGTGTGTGTGTGCGTGTGCGTGTTACACACAAGCACAACAGCAACAGCCTATCTGACACAGTCCAGGCTGCTAAATGCAAAGTCAAGCGTGTTCGTCCTGAAGACTATCAGCTCTCCGGGGAGAGAGGCCATCGAGCAGCATTATCGACATTATAGACGCCTCAGCCTGGAGATAGGCTTCACATCGATCCACTGATTAATTACTATCTGCAGGCAGCAGCAGAGTAAGGGAGGGAGGTAGGGAGGGGGATAGAGAGAGAGAGAGAGAGAGAGAGAGAGAGAGAGAGAGAGAGAGAGAGAGAGAGAGAGAGAGAGAGAGAAGAGAGAGAGAGAGAGAGACAGAGACTCTGGAGAGAGAGAGAAGAGAGAGATAGAGAGCGAGAGAGAGAGAGAAGAGGAGAGAGAGAGAGAGAGAGAGAGAGATATAGATAGGATCTCTAGATCAGAAAAGAGAGAGACAGAGATCTAAGATTTATCATAGATCAGGAGGAACCGAGATCCAGAGAATAGATTAGAGGAGATCTATCTCTCTCCCTCTCTCACTCTAGATCTATATCTATTCTCTCCTATCCTATCTAGAGAGAGAGGAGAGACAGAGACAGAGAGAGAGGAGAGAGACAGAGGAGAGGAGGGAGAGACAGAGGAGAGGAGGGAGAGTACACCTTGTACAATCTATGAATATCAGCTAAAGGCTACACAGTAATCTTCCAGGTGGAATAATATTGTATTGATATATAGGTAGGCAGGAACCCTTATCTTAGCTGCAACCACCACACACCACACAGCCAAGGACAAAATGAAATTCACACATTACTGGGGTGGAAACAACTTGCAAAGACAAGTAGAGGACGCTGAAATAGCCACCATTGCCAAACATGTTATACTTTACATTAAGCAAATAATAGTGAAAATAAAAAGTGTTCCTATCTATTAGGATATATATTCAAACCATAGACTCTATACAAAGTTTGATTGTAGACTATCCTTCTCATGAGGTCTTTTTCTGGTCAGGTCATCTCTCCAAAACACATTGACATATAGACGGCCCACAGCTGCAGGATAAGAGTTAGGCCCAGTGTCCCTGACTGTCGCACTCAGAATGTGTTGACTATGATTTGAGGAGCCATCTAGGTGATCCATCTTTATGTAAACAATTTACAGAATGCCGTGTTTAGGATACATTTTGAGGGAGAGCGGCTGGTTGGGGGAACTGATGGTGGCAAACAAAGTGACTGTATCTCTGTATTCGATTGTACTGTTCATTATCTATTCTTCTTGTACAAACTCTAATAAACCTTTAGTGTAAGACGTCACGTCGGCCTCCTGCAGCTTCTTTGGTTTCCAGTGCTCTGCTCATTAAGGTTTTCCCTCACAAAAAGAAAGTAAATACATACATAGATGTAAAATCCATCCTAGCCTCTCTGTGCATTGCTAACTGAACAGTCAGAAGTGGAACTTGAGTGGACAGGCAGGCCGGCTGAGTGGCTAACATTAATGAACTCCATTTAGATCCTTTGGGCTACACTCCTTATCCTCCCAGGAGACTGTGTTGCGCTGTGTGGAACATAAGTCAATAAGCTGTTACACTGCCATTGTAAGGGCTCCATTTAGGCCAATGCTTAGGAGTGGCTGGTACATTTGAATGGCAACAAAGATATTTTAGTTGAAATTGGAATTGTGTATCATTTTGGTCCCTATAGTGTGTACAAGAGCTCCCACACAAGGGATTTGAATCATCACTCAAGAAGCCCCTCAAACCTCGATTTGTCAGTCAAATCATTCATTTTCTTTTTCATTTTTTAGCTCTGTCATTGTGATGAAGAATAACAATAAATCTTCAGCTGAACGTATTTTGAACTGCAGTAGATTCCAGCAGTGCTTCCTCAAATGCTGACTATTGTGATTGGCTCTTTGGGTAACAGTGCTGTCAGGAGCAAGCGGCAACCATCAGGGCTGAGCAGTGAAACTTATGCAATGCAATGGCCACTTGAGGCTGGCTCCAAAAAGGAGTCAATCTCCATAGACCCCCATGTTAAAATGCCCAACTTTACAGTGGAAATAAACATGTTTCCACCCTGATACATTGGTGTCTATATCTAATTTCCCTATTTATGACAACTGTACATGAGATGAATTCCTAAAAAAATGACAATAGCTTTTAAAACATTTGAAAAAAAGCAGTGTTCTACCTTCCGCCCACTCAACTCACCCAACAAGAACGAGAAAGAGAGAAAGAGTTGTGCTGCATGGGTAATGAATTGATAATTGTCTATCATGCTGAATATTATCAAGTACATAAGAGAAAAACTGAATTATTTAGCTCATCTAGTTGGAACATTAAAAGATTTAATGTTTCATACGGTTGTACTGTAGAGTAACTAGAGGAAAGAAAGAATTGGGTGCTTGTTGCTTCTGTTTTGCTGTGTTCATCTTTTGTGACATTGAAGATATCAAAAGAGAGGGAGGGAGGGAGACAAAGTGAGGAATGAGGAGAGAGAAAGAAAACTATCTCTTCTTCGCTGAAGAAATGAAGGAAAAGCAAGAAAGAGAAAGAAGTGGCATCAAAGCGCACTTTAGTGTCTGTTGCTGAAGTGAGGGCAGACAGCTATCAAACAGCAGAGGAAAGGCTGGAATGTGTTTGGTTGGTAAGAAGGTGACAGTTGATCCATGTTGGACTGTCTCTACCTCAGCACTTAGACAACAGCAGGCCAATGTTGTGCGTGTGTGTGTGTGTGTGTGGGTGTGTATGAATATGTGTTTGTAACTCTCTGGCTATTTTCCGCCTGTCTGTGGATTTGGATTTGTGTTGCTTTTGTGTGTGTGTGTGTGTGTGTGTGTGTGTGTGTATGTGTGTGTATGTGTGTGTGTGTGTGTGTGTGTGTGTGTGTATGTGTGTGTGTGTGTGTGTGTGTGTGTATCAGTGCAGTGCACTTTTTCATTTCCACTGACCTGAAAAGCTCTGTTAATGCTGGATCCACAGGCACTAAGAGAGAGAGCGATAGAGAGAGAGAGAGAAAGAGAGAGCGAGAGAGAGAGAGAGTGATTATGAAACAGGACTGACTTCTAAATCCACCGTCTCTTTGTGTAACACATAAAAAGGAACCTGCTGAGTAGTTGATCACTGTGACTTCTGATGTGTGCAGGTTTATCATGAAATAAATGACCAGTGAGACACTTTAAGCTCAGTAAAAGGTGGAAATGTGAACTCAATTGATAAACAGTTTATATATAATTTTTTGGAAAGTCTTTTTTTTGCCTTATGTTGATCATTTAGTACTTAAGACTTAAGATACATAATTGCCCTATGCATTTATTTGTACCAATAGTGTGTAAACCTTTAGTGCTTTTCAAGCTTTTTGAGCACAACTGCTCATACAGTCATTGTGTACATGTTTTTCAGTGTATGTACCTTTATATGGAATGGTAGTATATATAGTATATGGTATGTGATTAGAGGTTTGACTGTGCACGCTATGCCCATTGTTGTATGTGTAAATGAGTAAAATGTGGGTACAATCCTATTAGATCATTTTAAATAAAATGATTTGAAGTGGAAATATTCTGTTGTGTTTTGTTTATATCAATGTATTTAAGTTGTATTTTTTCGTAGTCTCCTGTGTTTTAGATTTCAGTGGTTATTCAAGTGTTTATTTTGTTGGTTTTGTATTTTGGTGAGCGAAAGACAATGTTCCTGCTCACAAATGAACAACCCTGTGTCAGTAGTGGATGCAGTAAAGTGGGGTCTAAGACTGGATAGTTACTATGGAGCAGACACCTGTACAGTAAACCTGACTGGCTTGTTTGGAGGAACGATACAATTAACGTACCTGCATTGTTACTGCAACACACTCATTGGCAGTAGTCAGATACTCTGTAATGGGCTCCACCCGTGATGAAGATTATAGTTTTAAGAAGTTACAAATATTGATATACAAAAGCAGTAGCAAATGAGTGAATGATTGAGTTATTTCGGACACAGCCCTAAAGATGATTTCAGTGCCAGTCCTCCACTCACACGTTTGTTCTTTGGCCGACAAGCCGAGGACAAATGTAACTTAATCAAACAGGAGTCTCATGGTCATCGCCTTCACTACACCGTGCTTGATCCACTTGATGTAGGAACAATGGTCAACACCTTGTTCTTTGTTCGGTCAATGATGTTAGATACTTTCAAAAGTTAAACGAAATAAAATATGCATCAAGAGGGTCCTCTGATTAAAACATGGCCAGTTCTTTTTAGATGCTTTAAACCTGTGAGAGTGGACAGGAGGACTGCGAGTAAGATGAGGGCGGGGGAGTGTTTCTTTTAGTTTTATGTGACCACGATCAACACACTAGATGGTCACTGAATTCCTCCTACTTCATGCTGGATCGTTTTTGGCCATTCTTTGTCCTCCTGCCATGCACAATCGATCACTCACAGGTCTACAACTCGGGTTAAACACACTATGTTGCAAAAGTTAAAGATCAACCAGTGTTAATGCTCTTGATGAACACATCTGGTTGGGTGTCTTTCAATGTACACAAACAGGCATAAATAGCCATTAGTGCATTATTTGAATGGGTTTTGAGGGTTTTACCCATTGCCCCGACATCCCCCGCCCCCCCTCCCCAAACCCAGTTGGTCCCCCCAAAACGTCTGACTGAAGATTTCAGCCTTTGTTAGGCGTATATATTTACTGCAATCAAAGTCTTGTTGACACGAATAAAATATGAAAAAGTGTCACCAGGTTACGAGCTAAAGCTGAGAGTTACCTGCTGTTTGTTTTTTCTTTAAGGTCCATTATTTGTTTTCACTTTGCACAATGTATCATTTTGTAGGATTAGATATCACTGAGTGAGATATTTAATTTTGAACAAAGCTCTTGAATTGTGGACTGTGATTCTGTTACTGTGAGATATATAAAAATAGAGACAGAGGAAGAGAGAGAGTGGTGAGAGGAGGCAACTCAACTGTGACAGTCTGGGATTTGTGCAGTGGTGTATGTACAGTATATGTGTGTGCGTGTGTTTGTTGGGTGGAGTGAAGGTCGCCCTGAATGTCAGTGCCGCTGTGTGTACGCGTGTGTGTCCGTGGAGATACCTTTGGAGCGTGTTCGATGGCGCTTATCGTCTGCGCCCACCTCCATCTGCAGAGAAGGTGCAAACAAGCTGTTAAACACACACCAGAAGGCAATGAAAAATTATCTTTAATTTGTATACATATTCCCTCACGTTCAGGGTACGTTTTCTACCCCTTTGTCCAACATGAAATTCACACCTGATGTTTACAACACTTAGATGTAACATTTCATGTACTGTAGATGATGGACTGTCATTTGAAGACTAAGGGACATTTAGATCCCTGTAATCCAGGTATTTCTGTATAACATCTCTCTGCCATGCACCTGTCTCAATTGATATGAATGCATTTATACAAATGGATCTCTTCAATCAAAAGTCAGTGTCAAGTGTACTCAGTATTTCAGGAAATAACTCAAAACTAATATAAATTGTGCATAGAGATCTCCTTTGTTAATTCCGAAAAAAATCTTTTCATGTTTTATGAATATATTCCATTTTAATAATGATTTTAAATTCACTTTTTGAAATGATGCAAATCATTTCTGAAGTATGTATTCATCATTATCTCCATCCATCCTCCTTTCCATCTGTCCAACCACTCATGCAGTCATTCATGAGTGTGTGACCATCTATCAGTCATCTTACAGATGTACTGCAGACATTTAGCATACACTGCATGGTTTCCATTTATGCTGTAGCCTTCTCAATATTCAGGCCTTTTAAGCTCTTCTTATGCCAGAGTAAGCATTGCCCTTCCTTCACCCTCTCTTTCATGTATGTCAGTCCAACATATATCCCTCTAAAGGTAGGTCGCTCCCTCACCAACACATCATAAATTGTTGAGGAGTCTGAACGTCGCTCTGTTATTTCCAGATGTCCCTAAATATTCATGCTTGCTGGGTTTGGACTATGACGGGGGCCGTGGCCCTGTTTGGATGTCTCATTTTATTAAACATGATTTATTAACACCAGACTTACTGTACTGTAGAGCCCCTCAGTCCTAATGGTGTGTTTCTTTATGAATGCCCATAAATGTTTCAACGGGAGGAAAATAAAATGATGAAAGGCAAAGATACCTTGTAAATCTTATTAGCGTGGCGGAGAGGGAACAACCTAGAGTATTTCAGGAAGAGTGATCTTAAATATATATATATTGTCCGTAAAGTGTAACTGTGGTTACCATGGCAATGTAAAATAAATCCTTCCTTGGAAAATAAAAACAAGGAAGGAAAAAGGGAAATAACAATTTATCAATCCAGTCCTCTCTTCTCCCCTTTCAGACTGTGAGCATGTACGTATGTGAGTGCATAACCTTGAATTTTCCCGAAGTAGTCATGTGAGCAAAGTGGAGTTAGTCCCCTCTCACTGAGCATCTCTCATCGGTCTAATCATTGCTCTGTTCTATCAAAGAATCCTCTGGCACAATCTGCGGTGCGAGCAGGAGAGCTCAACATGTGCAACTTTCAAGTGGAAGAGAAATCATGTTGCATGCATAGATTTTCTCACAGCACATGGACTCTTGTGCAGACATTATAGCACCCTGCCCTTGATGTCCACGATGCAGTCGATAAGACATAAAACACCACTGGAACAATTAATTAAGTGTCCGACTCATTATAAATCTAACCTTTGAGAAGTTTCTGTTTATCATTGTTTCCTCTACTGCTTGCTGCTGTTTCTGAAAGACCCAGAGATCACCTGTCAGTGTGGGTGGTACTGTAGTCTTCATTTATTTCATGAAATTTAGTTTGAGTTTCTGTAGGTGGCGCTCTTTCCTTTCTCCATTCACCCATGGTAGCTATTGTTCCTCCCACTTCTTTTCTGAACAAATTATTTTTCCGCTGACAGGCGGCACCAGCATTTGTATCGCAATCAGTGTTTAGAAATAAGCATTTACCTACTAAAGTGAGCTGTCTGGTTTGAAAATTAAATATAAAAAAGAAATGCAGTCAAAGCCTGCTTGCAGAATGTTAAAAGAAACATATCATCTGTGGACTAAGATATGAATGTATACAGACACACAGGCATACTAACAGTGCCTATCTGAAGCCGTCAGACTCTCTCTGAGGGCCCAGGTTTTAGGCGAGGCCTGCACCAGCGCTGAACGCAGCCTTTACAACAAGTGAATCCAGCAGCAGAATAAAACAACAGCAACAATGACGGCAGCAGCAATGGAAGTCTTGTCGCCGCTACCTTCCCTCAAGGCTCTTTGTGAGCGTTAGACCCGGGAAGCATTTACGCTTCTGCGGCTCACCATATGTTGGAGAGCCCTCATATTCTATCTGGCTTTTTCTCACTCTTAGCACCCCATGGGAAAATGTCACTGCTGTAATGAAGGTTAGCCTGCTTATTGAGGATTAGGAGGAGGCCCACTCCTTCTCTGTCTGCGTCTCAATTAGACCCCGGATCAATGCCATTATAGGGCCGGCTGAATAACCACAGAGTCACGTTGATCCAAGCACCAAAACTTTAGGTTGGATAGTTCAGCAAATACATATAATGAAGCAAACTCCTAAGAACATTCTACATGTTCTCCCATTTCTACACAACCAGCAATTTATAAAACGTTATATACTGTATATAAATCATTTAAAAACTCACTGGATTATCTGAAACATGCATTGTTTGGATGCATCGTTTTACAATTTAGAATGATTATATTTATATTTAATGTTAAATAATGTCAATATTTACAGCAATTATTTCAACTTTAATTTGCACTATATAACAGCAGTTATGTGTGTGATCTAAGTAAAATTAAAAACCAGAATAATAATTCAGGGCAATATAGCAAAACACATTTTCATTGCGTGTTTTGTTGCACAAACGTATCGTTGGGACTACACGAGCAAAGTGAAAGTAGTTAACTTGTGTTTCACTTCACAAATGACGTCCACTGGTATTTAGTTGGTATGTATTTACCATATATTGCCTGTAAATGTGTATGACAGAAGTCTTTACCATGTTTTGTAATTGCATCCATGAATTTTAATCCATATGGTATATTATGCAGCATGTATTGTGTAAGGATTGTATTCACTTTCAGAATAAAAAGATCGAGCATGAGACGGCTGCATAAAGTGAAGGCTGCATCCCATTTCAAATGCCCACCATCTAAAGCTATAGTTGTTGAATTCAGCTCAAAGATAAATTCTCAGAGAAGATTGGCATCCTTTGAAAATAAATGCACATTGTGAATGGAATGTGGAATGCAGCTAAATATTTTATTGAGCATACATACTTGAAAAAGCAGCTTTCCAAATGCCAACTGTGTTTGTTTTGGAATTGATTGTACAGTCGGCATAAAACGAAAACAATATGTAAATGATCTTCCTCTGTGCCTATTATTAGGTGTCTTCATCATTATATAGGACACAGGAATGCCATCAGACACAGACAAATTGCACAAAGAAGCAAAAATAGTTTTTGATAGAGAAGAATCAGGATATCGCTGCAAATGAAACATGATCAGAAATGCCGCGATTATTGTAATATGCACTGAGACATAGAACAAGCATTTTGTATGTGTGTGTTTATCATTTTGGTGGTGGTGGTGGGGGGATGGGGGCGCTTAGACATCTGTCACAACAATTCCCATCGTTATCAGTTTCCCTTTGTTTTCACCTTGAAGTTTTGGGAGAATGCGTTTTAGACATATGGTGCCCAACCCACCCTCCGCCACACTCACACAAATGCACACACATACACACACACTCCTACTCTCACATTGGTATTCTGTACAGTGTAGCAGTAGGGAGCCACCAGAACTGCACTGGCACTATCAAATTTCACTGCAAATAGGTATTTACGCCATGCATCATCTAGTGACAGTAAACATGTGTGCCAAACCGATGCTAAGTGCATCTGAATTAGTGTGAAGGGCTGCGGAGATAGCATCTGAGTGGGTGCTGACAGTCAGAGTGAGAAAGAGAGCAAGGGGTGATGGAGACAGAAGGAGAGGCTAAAATCTGGGGAGTGATTCCTAACTAGTATGGAAAAAGGTTTTGGTGGGTGATGGCGGTAGTGCAGGGCTCTGAAACGGTTAGACTGGGAAAAGCTGTAATCAGAATACAATACGACGATTTATCAGCTGATGGCAGAGAGCTGTTACGGTACAGGATGTGAAGGATTTGTGTTTTTTACTTAAATGATTGCTATACAGCCTGAGTGGATCATGTTTGATACTTCTTTCTTTCCCTAAAATCTTGATTCGATTTAGCCTGATTGCGTTTTATCTAAAACATTTTTTCTTTAAAAATGTCTGTGCTACTGAGTAGGTGCCAACTATTAGAAGTAAGTTGTGTCTTTAAAACCGGTTGGATTGGCATATGTTAGAACATGGTTTTCCAAAATTGAATATGTCAATTAAAGGTTCAGTAGAAATAACATTATCATATTTTAGCAAACTATTATTTAACAAATGTGTATAATATTACCTATACCTATAATATGATCTATATAAAACTTGGCACATAAAAGGGGTTAACACTATTAGTGAACTTCATGAACAAAATGCCCCTGTCATTTCAACAATTTAAGATTATATAAAAAATCCTTTCCAGATTCTGCATTTTATTTTTGAGAAATCAGTTTCCTCTCTGACAAACCTGCACAGTGTGATTGGCAGCTTCCTCCTTACTGGTTGACTAACTCTAATTTTCTTTCTAAACTATATACATCACATTATAACTGACAAATGATGTATCACTGTCCCACTGTTTTTGCTCTTTGTTTTTTTTAATTCATTGTATTGTGTTAGTGCTTTGGGTCGTGCTGTTGACATTGGGGATCTCATGTGCTGTGTCATGCTTCTCTTTATATTTGAAATGTATATAAAATATAATGAAAAATGTGGCAATAGAAATTAAGCAGTTACGATTGTTAACGCAAGCCTACATCAGAAGCAGCTTGTGGATATGCCAGCAAACACATTTGAAAATGTTCATGTGAAAAAACCCAGGATATACTACACTACCTGAAAGGGTTTGGGGTTGAGACAGCTCTTTGGTCCAGACCTCTGCTTCCACCGTGACCTACTGACTTTCAGCTGGAGAGGAACGTCTCACCACGTCTCCTCCAAACTCATTTTCTACACAGAGGGAAGAAGAAGATGGAGAACATGCATCATTGAAACCATTTCCAGAACAATTACATTCATATACAGCCATGACAGGATCAGAAATGTCTCCTTCTCCTTTGACTCTGGGCTCATGAATAGTGATATAGCATCAGCTATGCGGCACACGCCAAGTGAACGTTGATTTCCGCCATAACGACGGCCTCTTGTCGTGTGCGATAGACTTGGCAACATGGGGTAATTAGCTAGATCTATCATCTTCTGCAGGAAGTGGGGACAAATATAGCTAATGATCCGTGCCTGCCTCCATGATTTCTCTGCTCAGCTCTCCATCCTTAGCTGAGTTAGAGGAGGAGAGGAAAGGGGAGGGAGAGTGGTGGAAGATGGGAGAGGAGCAAGGAAAGGGGTCGATGTCGCACTCTTTAATAAAAAAAAAAGGTAAAATAACCTTCGACAAAGAAAGTGATAAAGACTGAATGCAAAAAAGATAGAGGTGTGAAACACTGGCTGCGTACTCTGCCTGTCTTTGTTTCTTTCCATCCGGTGCTGCTAATTGAGAGAACGTATGGGAGAGAACAGATGAGGTGTTGAGGGTGTATAGGGACCATCACAAAGAATGAAGGCCCCCATAGGGAGTCTACCAGACGGCCCATTACACGCACACACACACACACACACACACACACACACACACACACACACACACACACACACACACACACACACACAACCTATTTCAAAGCAGCTTAAATCAAAACAATAGCTGCTCCCTCAGGACAAACACAACCATAAGCATATAGTGAGTGCTCATAGTGCCTGTTGTGCGTTATGTAAAAGGAGCTGCGGTGGTTACATGCATAAGCGGACTTTACTTTGAACAAGCAGGGGGTCTTTTTTACCTTCCATCACAAACGCACACACCTCTGTTTTCCACCTTTTTTCCACTTCCTTTGTTGTGTGAAGCATAAGCATGGCAATCACCCTGGAAACAGTGTGAGTGAGTTGTACTGTAAGGGATTAATGCAAACAATGGGCCACTCAAACTATATTTGGTTTTAAGACTAGGGTCCTGCTGTCATTTCTGTCTTTGAAATCGGCGTCAAAAGACGTTTTATATTTGATTACAGCGAAAGGTTAACTCGTAAAGCATTTTCATTCAGAAAGAAATGGCGTTAAAACAAAAAAAAATGCATGCAACACACACACACACACACACACACACACACACACACACACACACACACACACACACACACACACACACACCTAGCCCATTGGTCATTATAATCAGAGTGCAAGTGATGGGTCTGTCCTCTGAAGGTTTTCATGTGGAGGCCGATCAACAAATCACAGCTCTCTCACTCTTCATCAGAACACAGCCCACATTTTCCCTTTATATCTCTGTGTACGAAAAAAAAAAAAAAAAAAAGAGAGAGAAAGAAAGTAAAAAAAAAGACTTATGGCAAGAGTCTAGCCATACAACAATACAGCTCACAAAGGCAACGTATTTTATGTGTTTGTGTACGGAATTCCAGCCACCTCGTCTGCTAGTTTCAGCACCAAGGACAGCGACAGACAGAGCGCAGCAAGGGAAGAATTCACCTTCAACTGCAATGGGAGCACACTCGAAGAAAAGGCAAACACACACACTCAATCTCAAGACCTATACAATCAAATACATCCTAGAGTACGGTTATGTATTCTTAATGTAAACATTAATATATTTAATAACGCACCATGCTAGAGGGTTCGTTCAACAATTTACAGCATTACTTCTCTTAGAATCTTTTTCATGTCAAAGCAATATTAGTATAGTAACTGAAATATCCCGAATCAAATCGATATTCAATTCAATCCAATCCAATCGGAAATGTATGAATTAGTGACAATATCCAGCCCTAGTACAAACACACATAGACACACCTGTGCACAAGGACAAGCTATCCTTATTCTTCCCCTTGTTAGAAAGGTAGAATATATGACCAAGTAGTGGCAGACTACTTTTCAGCCGAGAATCCTACAAGTGTGTGTGCGTGTGCATGCGTGTGTGTGTGTGTGATTTTCTCAGTCTATTCCTTGGAGAATGACAAGGGAACATGCCTGCTCTTTACTGGGCTTCTATATCTATCAAAGCCAGGTTACACACTGTAAATAGCCTGGGATGACTGGCTGCTGTGACACACACACACCTGTAATGAAAAACCCTATTGTATGGTTATGTACACTGCAGTATGGAAAGTGGGCTGTAGTGTCCGCTGTGACATTTTCTATAATACACATCAGGAATTCTAGCCAAACACAACATACAGAAAACTAAATCCCACCCATCATATAAAGTAACACACATATGGCACATGAGGACAAGGGGCACACACACACAAAAGCACATATTACAAGAGAGATACATGCTTTATTCATGTGATGTGTTTGCACACACACAGCAATCTCTTTCTCCCAGGCTCTGAGAGTGACTGGGGCTGCCTGACCTACATTCTTGCAGATATGTATACGGGCAGAGAGGAGATGAAATCTCACTCTCTATTGCTCTCCCTCTCTCTGTTCCATATCCTGTGTTCTTTTCAGTGCCTGTTCATTGCCTTTTAGACACACACACACACACACACACACACACACACACACACACACACACACACACACACACACACACACACACACACACACACACACACACACACACACACACACACGAGGTGAAATAGCGACTATGATTTCTTGGCCTGAATGCCCTCGTGCTGCTGTTGAAACTAGCTCTGTCAGAGTATAGCTACATGTGTTTGATGGATGTCACACTAAGGTGAGAACAGGATTGCTGTATATCCTGTCTTTTCACTGGTGCATATGAAAGACCTCAAACTACCCGGTGCTCTTTATGCATGTAAAAGTCCAAAAGCCAGCTCCTCAGGGAAGCAAATGGTGAGGTGAGAGGAGTGATGGAATGCAAGTAGAGAACAAGATCATTTATGAGGAGAATTGAAATTAATGTGTGCTTGTGTACACATGCAGTATGTGTTTATTTGGTGATGGTCTGTTTGTTAGCTGGTCTGATTAGCCAGAGAGCAGGAGATGAGATCGGTCTGATAATAAAGCCAGCTGGCAGCTTTATCTAATCCTCCTGATACTGTTCTGTGGAAATCAATGCTTCCACTGGCCTGGACTGCAAATACAGAATAAGATAACAGATAAGAAAAAGCGCACATATCATTTTAACTTAAAGGAATTATTTTGCCGCAAACCCTTCTCTCTCCTAATATAATGGGAGTGGGCTTCATTTGTCTAGCTGTGCAGCGATCAGACCCATCGCTATGCTTCATATCAACATTTTTACAATTCGCTATGTTATTCTAGCTGGCAGTCGGCTCAGAGTGTCTATATAGGAGTCCCCTCCATGCCCAGACAGCACAGAGGTTAGTAATTCAAAAGGGTTCAGTTTATAAAAAAAAAGACCTGATCCACTATATCCCTAAACTAAACCACCCCAACCCTCTAAATCCCACTGAGGCATTACACTGACCACCCTGTCAAAACCGTGATACAGCAGAAATCCCATGACACTGCATCTAGACAACTTTAATATTGCAGGATTTTTTTTCTAACAAATCCTCTAGCGAGTACACAGAAAGTACAACTGAAAGCATGTGAAACACAGTTTCCTACAACTGTTTTTAACGGTTGGGTGGTTTCATAATAGACATTTTTAAGTCTGTTTTTATTTCATAATGGCATTTTTCCTATTGATACTTTTATTTCCTAATGCCACATTTTATGACAGTGACTTGTTGCCATTGCCCCTCAGTGTTTGCCAATGTTCCCAAGCCTCTCGTAGCGTAGCCCAACAACTGACAGCCAGATCTATGCTGCCCAAGCCTCCAAGAAACAGCCCGGGGCTTTGAAGGCAATTTGATGGCTGCGAAAAGCTCACAGCTAATGTTGATTTGCTCCCGCCTACTTCAACACAGATTGGTTGTTCACACAAGTCAATAGTGACTTTTTACTGCAACGCAAACCTATCTTCTATCATCGCTAGACGGGACAACGTTAGTCTTGCCTCAATCTCAGACGGTACCTTTACCTTTGGTACCTGCTTTACTGTCATGTTTTAAGAATCTTTGGCATCGACTTGGTACCGAAGTATCAGTTCTTGTGACATCCCTAATAGTTTGTACCGAGTACTTTGGCAAGGTTGTTGGTCTTGCAAACAAGAGCTAGCTGGCAAAAGATGGTAGCCGTTCTTAAGCCATGCTACAAGAGGCGTGGGGACAATCGGTTGAAAATTGATGATGTCATGTCATTGGGAAAAATTCAATTATGAAATAAAACAAGATTTTTCAAAAAGGCCATTTCAAATAAAGAAATTCAAGAAATCCAAAAAGATTCAAGAAATTCAGTGATTAGACTAACATACCGCTTCAGTGAAAAAGAAAAATCTAGAAAATTCATACAGTGGACTGGGATCGCTTTGTAGTTCTGTCTACTGTAATCCAACTATCCTTCAATTTAGGCAGACCAACACAGAGGTAAGCACAGAGAAACCTATATTCAATCAAAACATATCACATTTTAACTGCTGGGTGCTTCCTGTTACAACAGCTAAAAAATAAATCTACCTGTTGGTTAGAATCTCACAAAATAAAGTATGTCTGAGTTCAAGGGTGAAAGAAGGTAGTGAAGTGGACTGGCTCTTTATGACTTTCTTGCTCATATCAAATAGGAAGAGTGAGCCGACGTAAAAGCAGTTTTCTGACCCGCTTTGCTCTTCAAGGACGTGAGAGATGGAACTGACCATGTGCATGACCTGCTGGGCTTCACTGTACTCACAAACACAAACACAGATGATGCCTACTCAAGGAAGTAAAAATAAATAAATAAATATAATGCATGTAGGAACACATGCAGTGCATTTATTATTAGCTTGCCTCTCCATATCAGAGACCCATACACACAAATAGCTAAAAGCACGCACAACGCCCTTCTGGTTTCTCGAAGGAAGTGCCTCCTCCTCTGTGAGGATAGAGAGTGGGGAAAATAACATAGAGAAAACCACCACCACAATTACCTACAGTGGGGTAATCAGCAGCACAATGCACTATGTGTTGGCTGCCTGGGAGAGAGAGTAAAATGCTCAGGTGAGGAGAAGCCAGACAGCAATCAGCCCAGCAGGAAGAGGAAGAGAGAGAGAGACAGAGAGAAAGAGAGAGAGAGAGAGACAAGGGAGCAAAGGGCCATTCCTTTAATTTCCAAGGGAGAGCCAGGGCCTTAATTACTTGATGAGTCTTCTCTCTCTCTCTCTCTCTCTCTCTCTCTCTCTCTCTCTCTCTCTCTCTCTCTCTCTCTCTCTCTCTCTCTCTCTCTCTCTGCTCTGTGGCTGTAAAAAGGTGTGTGTGTATGTGTGGTGCGAGTGTGTACATGTGGTCCCATTATCAGACTGGGAAGACTCCAATCACCTCTTAGCACAGATAGCGAGTGAAGGCAACAACATTGCAGTGAGAGAGAGGAGAGAGAGAGAGAGAGAGGAAGAGAGAGAGAGAAGAGAGAGAGAGAGAGAGAGAGAGAGAGAGAGAGAGAGAGAGACAGAAAGAGAGAGAGAGAGAGAGAGAGAAGAAAGAGAGAGAGAGAGAGAGAGAGAGAGAGAGAGAGACAGAGAGAGGAAGAGAAGGAACAAAAAGACACACAGAAGAGATAGAAGGAGACAAGATACAAGAGAATAGAGATAATATCTAGAGAGATAGAATAAACAGAAAAAGATAGAGATAGATAAAGATATAGATATGACATATAGAAGATGAGAAAATGAAATAGATATATATAACAGAGAGAGACAAGAGAGAGACAGAGAAGAGAGGACAGAGAGAGCGAGAAGAAGAGAGAGAGAGCGCGCGCGTGCGAGAGAGGTGATTTACGCCTTTAGAAGTGTTAACACCATCTCTCATCCCTGGCAGCTATAGAACACCAAGGTTGAGGAGTGAGAGAGCTAAGACTTGAAATAGCCAGAGGAAAACAGCGAGCTGTACGGCACCTTCACCTATAGAAACCGACACAATTCATTGTACTGTTGTACGTTATTCTGTGAGGGGGTTCAAGATATAAGAGGGGAAAATGATTTAGGCACAATTGAGAAAGCTTTTTGACCTGTACCATTTAAGATCAAAGTACAAAACTTTCAGGTGGCAACTTTATTTTTAACCAGCACTGACTGTCGCTTTCGCTGCCAAAGTTGTCATCTGCAGATTACTGTATGTTCACTGGAGATAATTAAAGAGAGTTTTGTGATTGATTTAACTAAAGCCAAAATGGAAACTTGGTGGCTTTCTGCAAGTCTGAAAGGCCATTGATATTAGCCCTGGTTTATGCTTCTCATGTTTTATTGTTACATATGAGTCATAAAGCATCGATAAACCAAAATACAAAATTTGATAAAGGATTGAATGAATTCAGGTACCATTAGATTCAATAAAACTCCGATTATAACCCAACATATACTGGATTTTTAAGGCTGATAATGACACTTGAGAGTTTAAAGAAATCAGTTAATCCACTTGTACTCGGAAACTTCGATATAAGCAGATCTGAATGTTTTGCTGGCAAATGATATTAGATCCTGGGCCTTTGGTTAGTGAACTGATACCCCTCCATGTGGCTGCCTGTCAATGAAGGCTGAATGCTTATTTACAGCAAAGGCATATACAATCTTTCCTCACTAGACAGACAGGGGGATCAATCCAGAGAGGCAGTTTGCAGTATCTATGCAGTAAAAAGGATGGCGAAGCGTCTTTGAAGGTTAGCTGTCTTTTAGCACATCAGATGAGAGTTTAACCCGAAGCTATGATAAACTGTGCTGTGTTGGAGTGCTTTGCCCCAGCTAATGAAAGAGCTTCTTTTGTTGCTGCTGATGACATTTTCCAACATTTAGTCCTTGTGGCATCGTCCTTCTCGTTATTCATATCAGATCTCCCTTATGAATTGGCAAGGACAAAGCTGCTGTGCAGGGTGTGTATGTATACAGGACATGTGTGCATGCATGCATTTAACATTACTGAAGTATGACTGGATGACAGTCTGTGTGCATGTGCAAGCATGCTTATAAGTGCACAGGTCAGTATACATGTTCTCATTTGTGTGTGTGTGTGTGTGTGTGCGTGTGTGTGTGTGTGTGTCTGATTGCACCCAGGTCTCAATGCACTGATGAGCTCTATTGTTCTCGTTTAAAAGAAATTCTCTGTTTCTCTCTCCCCAAAATCGCCCTCTTTCTCTTTCTCTCCCTATCTCTATTTTTTTTCACATTCTCTCTCAAACACACACACACACACACACGCACGCACGCACGCACACACACACACACACACACACACACACACACACACACACACACACACACACACACACACACACACACACACACACACACACACACACACACACACTTCTTCCCTCTCTCCTTACTTCCCCTATACACTCCCCCCCCCCTGCTTGGCTGCCAGTGTCTACCCAGAATACCAATGATGCAGTCTGCAGATAGACAGATAGGGCTGTCTGTCACATGACCCTATATGTCCTGACGCTTTACCCCGGGATGACAGCAGGCACACACGCACATATACAAACACACACATGAACGTACCCCTAGCTTGGTATACTGATCTCAGCAGCAGGCAGGCAAGCAAGCAAACACACACACACACACACACACACACACACATACACACACATTCAGAGATATACACACACTCGGGCAAGCTAATGGGCATACACACACTGAATCACCGCAGGCGAGCAAGCCAGAAAGAGGGATAGAGAGAGAACACCCCGGCACTGGACACACATTCTCTCTCTCTCTATCTCTCTCTCTCTGTGACACACACAGTCCTGCAGGCAAGATAGAAAACACTGAATATCCCCCCAATTCCATCCATCTCACACACACACACACACACACACACACACACACACACACAACACACACATACACACACACACACACACACACACCCCACCCCTGTTTCTCACACAAACACATTCGTCACTGACAAGGCTCTACACAGTCACTGGGTATCCTGTGGCACCAAAAATAGCAGCCTAATAGTAAGAAATAGAAAATGTCCCCTCACTCTCTACTCAAATAGGACCTATATTTCCAGTGTGGGAGTCAAAAGAGTTAGACAACATGAGAATTTGTTTCCATTTGAATGAATCACACGGTAATTCAAAATAGCTCCCTGAAAGTCAGATACCATTTGCAGAGGTACACACACACACTGCACCCTCTTTACTACCTACTGCCGGGTCTGAAATGTCCAGACAGGCAATTCAGAAGTCACTCGACATGTCTGAACAAAAACAGAAAAGCTGCCAAAGAAACCTGATTTACTTTACCGGATTTGGTATTTCTTGTTATTATTCAGTGTCATTATTTTATTATTATTATCTTAAATTAAAGATAAAACAACAACAAGGGATCTGCGCTGTAGTCTGAGATCCACATCATGCAGTCTATGTGCTGTTCAGTCAAGCCTGTGGTCTTTGTGTCATTATCTCTTATTCCTTATGTTTCCCCACTTTTGCCAAGATGATACCTGAGGGATGGGAACATGCTTTCATTCAACAAAATAAGCATTACAAGAACTTAGCATAATTAAAATAAAAATATTCAAAATCTGGGAGTAAAGAAGAATCTGACCAGATACTCAATGCCAACTTTTGATACATGACAGTTTTCTTGGTGTCTTGCTGCTATGGCACCAGAAAGTATTGAGGTGTGATACTCCGTCCTGTCATTCAATCCTTTCAAGCTGTCTCAAAAGGCAAATTGGCTCAAAAAATTATTAACTACAAGCTACAGGTAACAATGGTATTACATGTTGTATGTATCGTACATTAACCAGGTAACAGTAAAGCTTTAGATGAGTTTCTATAATACAGTAAAAGAAACTCCCACAATGTTCACGATGGGCCTTGTTGAAAACAATGAAAATAATGTAAATGTGAATTATGGAAAGAAAATAACATTTTGCTGACTTAAATGAAGTTGCTTCAGTTTCAGTGTCATGGTATTGTGCATGCTGGTTCACAGTCAGACTGTCATGGCTTATTATACTGGGACACTTGAATAGAACAGAGCCATCGGTTAATGTTATTAGGAAAACTCTTCCTACTAGTGACTGATGTGAAAAAGGCGTCCTTCACTTAACCTGTTCTTTTGTCACAATGTCCTGTTTTTGAGTCTTTATGGGACACTTTAAACAATCATATCGTAAACATTTCAAGCACTACATAATCATCAACTTTTCTAATCAAGTGTCCTACAATAATATGTTCCAACAATCAAACCCCTACCTCCAAGAGAATATCTTAGAATCAAAGTGGAATAAAGGGTTTAAAATGGTCAGAGACCTATAAAATATCAGCTACATGGTACCTGCTTGGCTACTGTAGAGCCGATAATGGCTGGCTCTGTACTCTGTGAGGACAGCACATAGTACGGCTGCATTTATGTGGACTAAATAGCTCACACCTTGTATTTATCCCAGTTAAGAGAATATAGTGATTGAACCATGCCTGGTGTCACTGAAAGACATACCAAATCCTCAGAAAAGAAACAGGTGCTTAAATTGGCACTTGGAAATGAAATTGATTCCGAGATCTTGCCAGAGTCGTACCAGCGACAGAGTCATAAGCTGGTTTCTATAATTATCAGCTTGGCACTCAGTGTGCAAAGCACACGTGCCCACACTGAAATACAAGCTAAAAAAATAAATAATCTGACATAAACACAAACTGTGTGTATATGGAAACGTACACACAGTGTACACTGTATGTGTATGTATGATTTTTATATGCCCTTTTGTGTGTGTTTGGGCTCTTCCACCGCATTCTTTCCCTTTCACCGTACTTCTCTTAACACCTGTTGTGAAATATGTATATGTGCATTTTTGGATTCTTGTCAGAAAACTTGTTATGTTGATATCACACCGCGTATTTCAGCTACATCAAGGTGACAGCTTGAGAAAAGGTGGGATGTTTTTATGCAAATGACTGTGAGAATAAAGATAGAGCTGAAACAAGGAAAGAACTGTACATGGCTGTACAGGTATGTACTGAATTTAGAGTTCTGTAGTAGGTTACGTCACTGCATGTGCCTTGGTGAATGTGTGTATGGAAGTATGCAATTGCATGTGTTAGTGTGTGTAGCCCACTCGCACATGTGCATGTGCGAGTGGGCTCAGGTGGATTGTCAACTCGGCAGATGGACATTTGGAGCAGCTTTGCTCCCTGCAGCAAAACGCTCACACACACACACACACACACACTCACACACACACATGCACACACACGCACGCACACGCACACACACACGCACACACACACGCACAGACACGCACACACACAAACGCACACACACACACACACACACACACACACACACACACACACAAACGCACGCGTGGCTGTAACATTAACCTTGTGTAACTCTAGCTGAGAGAAAGCCATAAAAAACATCCTCAGCACCTCAAATCACATATCGACATACCGATCCAATATTTCAACTGTCTAAACACGAGGTAAGTCAAAACGACCATAATACTCTCATATTTCGTCTGTGTCCTGAAAATACCTTCACAGGCTTTTTAGCAAACCAGAAAATGTGTCTTTGGCATTAAAGCAGTTTGCATTTATGCAATGCATTTTCATTGGGATGGTCTGGAAATATGATCAGGAAATATTATTTAGTTTCTACATTGCTACTGTGGACAATGTACTCTGCACTTATCTGTGGTATATGAAAATCCCAGAAATAAAAATGTTGCTTAATTTGTCTGTGACGGCTGCATTTCATTAGTTAAATAGCACTTGTTCATGATGTTAGTGATCTGTTGCTGTCCCTATACGTTGCTCTAGATAAGAGGGTCAGCTCTTATCTATATGCTTTAAATTTACAGTACAATACGAATACAAATAAATATGATGAATATACATTTTAGAATACGGCTGTTTTTGGACTTGTGATGCAGAAATGTAAAAATGCTTGAGCAGATCAGTAAAATATTTAGTGTAGGAACTTTAGTCCAATGTACAGTTTGTGTTTCCATATTACCAGACAGGAGGTACAATGAATATCACATGTCACCCTTTCTAAACGCCTGAGGTGCATGCAGAGCCCCATGTGGCAGCAAGTCCTGTCAGAATGTCCTTCAAGTGTTTGTTACAGAGTAGAGGAGACAATGTCGCTACACTGTATTCCTGCCCCTCATTCTGAGCTAGATGCTGTCATTCTTGTCTTCATTCTCCCAAATATTATCAAATGGCATGTCACTCTGACTCCTAATTTTGCCTTCTTTCACCTGTCCGTGCCACTGTTTACTAAATGTCTCTACCCTCATAGGCTTGTCTTTCTATCCCAGCTGGGGGATGGAAGGATGAAGGGATGGGTGGAGGGCTAGGGGGGAAGTAGACAGAGGCTGTGTGGAGCTGCTAGCTCCCTGAGGACTCTCTTCTGCCAGCCCAGTGCCACAGATCAACAGTCAGCCAGCCAGGCGTGCACTGACCTCATCCCTCTCTCCTTCTCTCTTTATCTCTCTCCCTCTCTGCCAGAGGCACTTGCTGTCCCCATGTCTCCTTCCTACGCCAACTGCCTGTCCTGCTACCAACGGTGCATGTCTGTCTGGCAACCTCTTTGCCTGCTTCTCTGCATGTATGTCTATCTTTTGTCTGTCTCTCCATCTATTATTCCTCCAGTCCTGTCTGTCTGCTTTTATGTCTGTGTCTCTGTCTGTCTGTGTGCATGGGTGCCTGCCTGTCCATCTGCCTGTCTGCCTGCCAGCCACTCTTTCTAGCCAACACCACTATGCAGGAAAGCGGCCAGGCTGTCAGCCGCTCTGCCAATCTGCCTGACTATCTGCCTGTCTATTCGTCATCTGTTTGTGTCTTTATTTGTTTGCCTGCACGTCTATCTGAATGTTTACCTGTCTGCCTCTCCATCTGTCTATTGTCTGTTTATTTGCCTGTCTTACTGTATATGTCTGTGTTGAGGTGCTTAGGAAAATGGCAAACATGAACCCCTAACACCATTCTATAGTAGCCAGGAAAATAAAATCTAATTGTGATTATTTTGACTGATTTGCAATATGATTCGATACGACATTAAAGGGAATTATTATTTTTGCATCATTATTCTCATTTTCATTGAAAGATACATTAAAATGATCATGGGGGGATTTTTTTGCGATGATCTGTAACAAACAAAGATTTTCTGTCTTCTATTAATCTGTAAATCTGTATACGATTTGTAGGCTGGGACATCTCTGCAGCGCCACAATACAACATTCTGACACACGTTTTGCCTTTATTAACAAATATTGCGCCTGCTGAAGTTTGAATATTGCACTTATCCATGTTACGATTTCGCTTAAATTCCAATTAACTGTTCAGCCCTAATATTGACTTGTGAGTAATATTCATATTTGATCGTGAGACCACCACACTGTCACCTAGAAGCTTCCGCAGTACGTGCTGGATCTATTTCTGTTCACATTTGGTACAGTGTAATGGATGCAATGTTGTCCATCCACAATGAGGAGCAGGTTCACCAGGACCAAAAGCTCTACATTGCAAGGGATGATGCACCACAATGTCTGAGGCTTTCTTTCTTGGCAGACCATGTCTATCCATTCACTGTCTTTCCAAACAAAATGCCCAGAGCCCTGTCTTCAGATGCTTAGTCATCAAGCCAACTTCCTGCTAATTCTCTTCCTGTCTCATTCACAGCTCTTTGTGGTTTCAGGAAGATGTTTGCTGAATTGAAAAGGCTGTCTCCACTCTTTTCTCACTATCCTTTCTGTCGCTCTCCCTCCCATGTCTTCTCCTATTCTTGTCTCAACAGGAGAGCAAGAGAGCGTTTGACTGGCTCTTCTCAACCAAAGGCTGCACTGCGCGCTCGCTCGGCAGTCAAGGACAACTCTAATAGAGGTAGAACAAAAGAAAACGAGAGAGGGAGAGGCAGAAAGAGAGACCTATCGAGAGAAACAAGCATACTGTGGTGCAAGGGTCTTTGAAATTATACATTTTATAAAATAATAATGGAGTGTAATTCCTTTTTCAGTAGCGCTGACTTTTGCCCTGCACCACTGTCCACAGGTGGGGAGCGAGATAAAAGAAAATTTCAATCTAACCCTATTTTGCATATCGCACAGCTCAATAGGAAGCTTTCAAAGAGTGACTCACCACATTTCGCCCTGGGCACTGAGCACATACAGAGCTGTATACAGTACATTCATTAAACTGAATATATGTAAGATCAACACTTTGTCTGCACAGTCTTCCTGTGTGTCATAAATTGCATTCACCTCTTTGTATATTCATAATTTCTCATATCTCATCCCGTGTATTTTGCATCCTTGGTGAAGTTTTTGTTACATTTGAAGTCATTTCTTTCTGTGCAGTTTCCTGTTGTTTCACAAAAACATTCCATTGCATTATTTCTTAAAATACACATTTTTAATGTAATTCTAGAATTTTGCACTCACTTTGTAACATGTCTTCTTTATAGTATTAAAACTCTGTAAGCAGTAAAAAAATAATAGAGTAAACTGTGTGTGTGTTTCTTCCTTTCTTTCTTCTTTCTGACACCTCAGTATGTGTTTGTGTTTGCAGTCACTCCCACATAAAGCGCAGAGTTTGCTATGAGCACATTTAAATGCCTCTACAGCTAGATAGCTAATCCCTGTTGTGGATTGGCCCAGTTAGTGGTTCCCAGCTTTTGGAAGGGAATACTAAACTGGGGATGAGGTGGGAGGGGGATGTGGGTATCTCTCTATTTATAATGGTAAACCAAGCCCATGTTTCTGCTCTGCTGATAGATGTTATCTGTGTCAGCCTTTGTTTCTTCCTCTCTCTCCTCCTTCTTCTACCCTCATGTTCTCTATGTTTCTCCCTACATAGTATGTCTCCTGCTCTCTCTCTCTCATTCTTATTCCCTGTCTTTTTCCTTCTTCTCTTCTGCCTTTCTCTCCTCCCTCCTCTTTCTATCCGGTGCCCAGATGCAGAGAAGGCAGCTGTGTTGTGCTTTAAAGTGTGCCCGGTTGAAACCACTGTGCCTGGCATCTGCTGTTGGCAAAAAAATAATAACCAACCCCCACTATAGGCATCCATCTCTGTCTCTCTCTCTCTCTCTCCTACACTCTCTTGCCATCTCGCTGCCTTTTAATCCTCTGAAATGAGATGAAAGACAACTGCCGTCCTTTTAGGGAGGAAAGGGTTAACCATCTACCCAGCTCCTCTTCCAGCAAGCTCACTAATAACTACCAATTATTGAACTGTACATCTGTGTACAAGAAAAGAATGGAAGAACATTCTAAAAAAGGCCATCTCTATTTTAGTCAACGCTTGTTAGCCCAGACACACACAGCTAGCTAGCTGGTTAACTAGTTGTTCAACTAGAGTAGCTCAAATGAGGTCCCTACAGATTTTTGAAGCCAATAACATGATACAGAAATCTCCTGATCAAGCTTGCAAGCTAAATGTGCCGGTGTGGCTGTCTGGCAGCCCATCTCATAACTGTCAACAAAGAGAATGAAAATATAGCCAGCTAGCTAGGGATCTAATTTAAGCCAGCTAATCAGACACAGCCGTGCTTTGTGCTAAGGTGGAGCCCTCCTGAGACCAAAAGCTTTGGAGACGAGAGGAGCGTATCATCTGACTCTGCCAGGGAAGATGCACCCAAACATGGGGGCTCTGGGAGACACAGGCAGGCTGTGGGAGCCGGGGCTGTAATTAGGTGCCCGGAGCTTGACGCCCACACGCCTCGAATGAGACACCATCCATCCCTCCCTCTCCTCTGCAAATAGGCTCCCAGGCGCCTGGGCTCTGGTACACAGCCACATACAGGTGCACATACACACACACACACACACACACACACACACACACACACACACACACACACACACACACACACACACACACAGTAGGCTATAGTTTGTATCAAGCACATAAGAATAACTTGCTCACACACACACAAACAAGATATAATACATGTAAACATACATAAACAATTCATAACACTTACAGCTGCAAAGCTGACAGCATATACACATACACAGAAACATACTTATCTTTGGGATCATGAAGCGATTGTGTTATTTGAGTTATGCAAGATTGGCAGGAAGATTGTCCTCAAACAACAGTTAATGATTGATTTTAGCACTATTGCTTTGTTACCTTTCTGTTATTCTCGTAAGTGTCAGGCTCAAGTGATACTCTCAGACTATGAAAATGTATGCTGTACAACCAACCATTTACTGAATGGAACTACTGTAGGATTGCACCAAATGTGTATTTGTTATTATGATGAGCTCAGCCAAAACATAAAAATACAAAAATACATGGCAATATAATTTCCACTATGGATTAAAATAGAAACCAAAAATCAATCCCAAACACAGTATAGAAAAAAGCTAGCTATCTCAACTGCAGAGCCTGTCTCCCCATCTCCCCTGGTCCGCAAGAGCAGAACACACTGGTGCGCTGGCTTTTGACCACGGCAATTTTAATCAGTCTTTTTCACACTTCATTGGGAATTCATCGCCGCCTTCCCCCTTCAAACATTGTTTGGGAGAGTTATCAGCGGCAGGCAGCATATCCGGTAATTATACATGCAAGGTAACGCTGGGAGCTTGGCTGAACATTTCAGCCAAATGCATGTGCTGCTTGAGAGGCACTGGAGGGTACAGCTGCCTCATAATGCTGGGTCTGTGGCGGCCATGATTGAAGAATGGTGTCTGAGAGTCGCATCCAGAAAGTATTCATTTGCTTCATGCAATGTGAAGTGAGCTGAAACATTAAGTTTAAAGCAACGTGATTTGCATTACAATCAGCCAATTTGGAAAAGGTGTTGTTCTTTAATGTAAATCCTTCCCATGAATTAAAGCAGATCGCTGTGTTACAGATACCAGCACAGAGTGTGAGTGTTTCAGCACATTGCATATTTGAATGTGTTGCAGAGGAATGGTGCAAACACTACTAGAGACTAGATCACTAAAAATGTTGATGGTTCAACTTGTTTGTTTACTGTGTGAGTAAGAGGCCAGCTGTTAATAGGGTCTGAACACACAGCCAGACAAAAACCGCAAAGACGCACACACAGCCACACACTGAAACCACCAGTCAGACACTGGAGGGTCCTCTGGGGAAAATAGCAGCGGGGGCATAACAATGACTCATCCAAACGGTCACGGAAAACACAAACACACACACACACACACACACCCTGCCATGGCACCCAGGCTGTCAGATAGCATCAGCACCCAGCCTATGGAGTACTGTTGACAGGTGTGGCCCACCAGACACGCACACACCAGCCAGTCACGTCCCCCAACCCCTCGCCTGACAGCAAACCACATGTGATAATGTAGCCCATTCGGTGACTGTGTGTGTATGTGAATTTGTTTTTGACAAAGACATAGGGATAAAGTGAGAGTCTGTATGTGTGTGTGTCCCTGTACTCTCTACGTGTGTGTGTTGTTGGGTTTATCTTCATGCATTCAGTAGTTTGATGTATGTGTTTATGCCACTCTGTGTGTAAGGCCAATCCAAACAGGGCTAGTATATGGGAGTGCTGCTGTAGCTGTGAATACTGTGTAGGGAGGCATGGAGACAGCTCCAGCATTGCAGTAAGATCAATAGAATAAAACAGAGCCTGACTAATTCTCTCTCTATTGTGTGTGGGCTGCACAGTATAGAGCCATATACCTATATATGTTTGATGTGTGCTTACCTATTCATTACAATGGCAATGCTCTTTTTGGGTGGACACCTGGCAAAGTAGAAACACTGACACTGATGTCTGTACATACATAGATACACATCTACAATATATGTCCAGCATGTGTGTAGGGGTAAAGTAGATGAGATCTGTACTGTGAGTGTAGTTGTGCAAATGTGTATCTGTGAATGAACATTTGAGAATGGAGAGCACAAAATCCGCCGTGCTGAATCCTACAGGTACAGAGCTCTGCACAAGTACCACATTAACAGGAATAATGGCAAGGTAAAGCAGCAAAGCAGCACGCACAGCCTTCAGCACAAACCCAAGAAACCTGTACACTGCATGGACTGCGAAAAGTGTTTTCTACCTGTATCACTGCTTATTGCTCAATCCTAATTAGAAGGCCATATGTTAGGAGTGTAAAACAAAGAATCCTATTGTTTTAGGAGTATCCAGGCACGTGTGATGCGTTCAAGCACAAGAACAGATGGACAAACACACTTGCACATGCATGCGGGCATCCACAAACAAACAATAGCCACCCACACCAAGACACGTTAACTCACTTCCCTCAGAACACACACACACCCACAGACGTATACAACCCACTCTCTTGCCTCTAAGCAGTCTAGTCCAGTTACTACAAAGTCCACCAAGAGCTCTTTGCAGATCAAATAATCATGCCTTCCATCTGTTTCCATTTCTCTACATTAGCTTTGTGAAGGCGCCCTACAGACCCCGATAAGAAGCACCACAGCCATGGGTAAAATAATGATTCCTCTCTCAACCCCTTACTCCTCATTATCTTCATACAAAGCTGATTCAATGACAGGAAGTGGATGTGGGATAATTGCATGTACGGTCCTTATACTAGTCTGTAATGCCGTCTTCCTGTGATATTATGCCGGGCCAGCAATGTACAATACTGTACTGTAATAGGCTTTCTATAGCATAGGGATAGTTATTTTGATAGTTATTAAATATAGATAGGCTATGTCTGAATATGTTTTCCTGAATCATTTGGAATTGCAATGTGACTACGAAACCTTTTCCATGCCTTTATTTTATTTATTCTGGACTGAGCAAATACTGTATATTCTTTTAGTTAGTATATCAATCAGTTCAAACACTTAGAATTGATGTTCAATGCAGACTGAACAGTCTGTATTGAACAGACATAGTGCACAAACTGGGATGAATTAGTGAAATGCATAATATCACAATCTTCCTCATACAATGAGGTGGGAAGCTGACATTCAGCTTTTGAGAGTATGAGCTTAGGAAAGGGGGGGAATGTTTGGTCCCTGTTATGCAAGATGGAAATGAGTTTGCCACGCTTTGCTGTAGCCAAGCTATTTTGGAACGGCTCACATCGGAAAACGCTGGGCCGAGCAGGAAAATTAGGTCATTTACAAGAGCAGGGCAGTGCCTTCTTGCGGTGGCGAGGGCTAAGACTAAAGAACTAAAACGTGTAGTGTTATTTATTCAGGACAGGGGATACAGAAATTTGAGTAAAATGAACAAGATGCTGGAGCTTAACACAGCCAAAGCAAAGAAACATTTAACAGAGACTGGCTATGACCTGAATACATTGCAGCAATGGAAAGGAAGCAAGAATCCTTCTCTGAGTGCAGAGCTTCAAATTCCTCCCGCATTTTGTAGCAGATCACACTACAGACTATGACTTTCTTGTCTGTATGCAGAGGCCGATGCTGACACAGAGGGTCTGATTTATTATTCATGGGACTGTGGGGTGCAATTGGTGAGGGGGAATGAGAAACAATGGCATCCTCCTTGTTAACAGTAAATATGTGATTCATCCGCCTCGTTAACCGCTGAACTGAGATCAAGAAGTGAAGGCAAAACTTGCCCCCCCACACAGTTATATTTGAACTAATCATCCACTAAGAGGGAAAGTCCTGTTACAGAAACCAGGATAACAATGACACAGAGATGCACTGCAGTCAGAAGCAGAGCAGACTGGGAAGGTACTGGGGACAGAGGGACGCAAAACATTTTTGGGAGACAGACAAGTGAAGGATGGGCTGGGAAGAGTATGTGTGCAGAGACAGAAAGAGAGGCTAAGATAAAATAAATGACAGAGAGAGCAGAGGTAGGACAGACAGGGAGAGGGTACATGAGGAGAGACAGAAATGTGTGTGTGTAGCTGTGTGTGTGTGTGTGTGTGTGTGTGTGTGTGTGTGTGTGTGTGTGTGTGTGTGTGTGTGTGTGTTGGGGGGAGTTAGGCCCAGAGGTGCCTTGTCAGCGGTTTCAGGGGGCCGCGTCTGAGGAGGCCTCCAGGTAGCAGGTGACAATGCCCTAGTTTGAGGAGCTACTACTCTCTACTCTCTCTACTAACACACTTACTTACACTTACGTACAAACAAAAACACACACTGACAGGAGGTGTGTGCATAAAGCAAGTAGACAAACACACAAAACTTGAGGTACACATGTCCAGCTTTTCTCTTTATTACACTGATTATCTAACACTGCAGTCCCTTAGTCCCTGCCCCTCTACTTGTCCAAAGTGCAGATACAGTAGATAACAACCCTCATCTTTTATTATTCCTCTTCTTAGGTGTATTAAGTGCAATCAAAAGCTTTTAGTGATTTCAACATACCATATTTATTCATGTGAATATCAGGCTTTACATTGTATCTTAAATCTTAATGACTTCAAATAGTTTTGCTTCTTGCAACAAACAAAATGTTCTTGTCTATGACACACTACGATTGCATTCTCGTGTCTGCGTGTGATGGATTTACCGGCAACTGACCTTCTTTAAGAGAATTCTTTGAATTGGCTCTTAAAAACTTAACTGGAAAGAAAGTGATCGATTTGACTCAAATGCACATGACAGAAAGACAGATTATCTGAACCTAAATGGCCTCTCAAATTCAAATGATACTTCTGACAGCCTTTAAAAAGGAACCACATAAAAAAAACAAGTGTGCTCATATTGTTGTCTGACACAATCCTTTCGGCATCTGAGTTTGATTTTCGGAGCTAGTCAAAGCAAGCCATAAGCACGAAGTGGTCAAAACTGAATCCAAATCATTGTTCCCCAAACAAAAGCTGTATGTTCACGAAACAAAGTTATTGATCTGCACTGTGTTTTTATCCTGGGAACTTGTGTGTGTGTGTGTCAATATTTAGGCATCTATGTCTGTTTATATGCCTCAACTTGCATGTTTGCATACAAGTGTACACATATCCCTGCCTGCACTGGCGTATTTGATACCGCATATTTGTGTGTGTGTGTGTGTTTGTGTGTGTGCGTTCGATGAGCCGTCAGTCCTAAAGAGGGGCTATGCTGCTGTCATGCGATGACACCTCTTATTTGCTGCTGTCCTGTGAAGCGGAGCTGAAGGCAGAGGTCAGGCCACCCTCACAGAGACGTTGCGACTCAGAGCACATCATGTCACACACACACACACACACACACACACACACACACACACACACATCCAGAATCATGCTTGCCTAAACTCCACACACCAGCCACGTTTATTTGAATTTTCAATTAGCGCTACTTCTTTTCAAACATGCCTCAATTATTGCTATTAAGTTAGCAATAACATGATCACCTTCTATAACAATAACTACTTCAAGTCCTGATTGAAACAAATAGTGCTTCATGCAATGCTCTCTTTAGTCAAAAGTGCATACAGATCAGGATTTATATTCATTCTGTCCTGCACACCAGTGCCTCTATGGAAAAGAGAAACTAGGATGACGCCTGTTTATGAGACCAGTACTACGCCTGCTGAAAGCATTGCTACACTCAATAGTCATCTCTTCTCCTCACACCTCCATCTTCCCCCCTACTTGCTCCTGTAGGCCGTCCATTCGTCTCGGCCGGTGTCACATGCCGTCATCAATTACCCATTAGACAGTGTAATATTCCCCCAATATTGCCAGCGTGTGACTGGGAGATTTTAGAGTGATCAAAACCGACAAATCTGATTTACAGAGCTAGCATAAATAAGGAGATTGTGCCCTCCCTGATTGCCCTGTTGAATAATGGATGCCGATTTGGTAATCATTTTCCAATATCGCACCACTTTCCCCTAGACTGGCTTAGCATTCTTCTTTTTTCTTTTCTTCTTCTTCCCCGTTTCTTTCTTTTTTTCTTGTTTTTTAATTTCCTGTTTCTCTCTTTATTTCTTTCCACTCTATTTTTCCTTTCTTTTCACCTACGTTCCTATAAAGACTACTTTGATACACTGGAATCCCCTGAAACAGTAATTTACGTAATCAAAGAGACAAACTCTTTGTCTCAAAGTATCTGGGGACTTTCTTGACTTTCAGTAGTGACGCTACAGTGATAGCGTCACTACTGAGGAGGCGGGTGTTTGAAAGGTTTTGTTTTCTGATTCATCTTGTCATTGTTAACACACAAGAAAGAAAATATCAACAGGGGCGATTGTTATAGTTGATCATATTTATTTTTTTACTTTACAACAGGTGGATTTATTATCACAGTGTAACAGGTAAAACAAAGTTGAGTTGAATTATAAATCAATATCTATGTTGGCCATGTTTTATCAAAATACTGCATGCTTAGACAGTTACGCACATCATTGAGCTTCATGTCAACTTTCAGCTACAGTTTGATGGGTGTGAGCTTAAGTTTACTAGCTAGAATTATAATCTCTGATATTTCTTCCTCCCTGACGGTGTGTGTGTAGACAGAGTATCAGGGGACTGGATGTAGAAAACAAAAAAGGTTTAGTAGGGGGCACCAGTGAATGAATTGTCTGCTTGTGTAGCTTTCCTTTCTATCATAGTTTGCATACATAACCATCAGTTCATACTGAATGCACTAAAACTAATTGTAATCACATGACAACAACACAAGCAGTCTCAAGGTCAGTGCTTTGATGATATCGTAGCAGCGCACTATACAGCTGCTCCGGTGCTCTTTGTAATATTCTTCAAGGCACAGTTTTGCCTCTAATGGGAAAAGGCCAAACCAGGTTATGAAAATCCTTATTTACAGCTAGCTGCCTGGCTGTGTGAAGTAGGTCACAGCAGCTCCTGAAATGGAACGAACCTCGCTCACACCGTTTAATGCTTTTCTTTTGAATGTTTGCTGCCTTACAAAGGCGCCTGAGGGAAAGCCACAGACACATTGTTTTAACTCCTCCTTAGCAAGAGCGTCTTGACCCTACTGTTAAAAATGTGTCTGCACCCTATGGGAAAGTCCAGCTTTTACCTGACAAAACAAATAAATAGGCTGCAGACATTAAAAGCCTGTAAATATCAGGACAGATGTGTAGCTAGTAATACTATTAGGAACCTCTATCTGAAAAGATGCAGAGCCAAACAGGTCAGGATGACACCTAACAACAAATGATCCCAATGGCCTACAAGTCAGGCAGGCTTTATGCTCATCATCATATGCTTGGATTTTTGCAACTCATAAAATATGTCTGGCGGTGCTGGATAGGTGCGGGGCCTAGGTGTAGGTGAGTGCTGTCCCCTGGGGTGATGGATCCCTGTGGGAGGCTGTTATGCCACAAGGTGAAAATGTCCATTAATCAGCCCACTTCCTCCATTGCCTTGGCTTTCCCATTACCAATGCACTCCAAGCAGGCTGATTGGTTTTTAATTGGCCTTCCCGCCAGGAGATAGATCATGTTTTCCCCAAGGAAAGGCACGGAGGTATGCGTGTGTGAATGGTGGGGGGCACCCATGGTATCTTTGAAGGAATACCCCGACTATATTCTCTCTATGCATCTATTTTACAAGAGGGAGGAACAGATCTAGGTGGTCACCTGTCACATGTAATATTACTCACTTTAGCCAGTAACAAGTAGGTAAGCCTCGGTAGTCGGCGCTTCCGGTGTTACCAGGTTTTGGGGTATACACCGATGACATTACTCACCCACCGCCACCCACAGTCGCTTTGCCTATTTAAAAATAGAAATAAAACCTATTTAGTTCATTTTCTCGCAGGCTATTAGCACCACGTTCAACAAATAAAAATACTCAAATCTGTAAAGCGTGTTATTAATAGTCGGACTACGGATGCTACAATTATAAAGTGAAAGTGTCTGCTCCATGCTGCAGCAGCAGCAGCAGCAGCGTAGCTGGCGTCGCATTCTACTCATCACAGGAAGAGAGTAAGGAGAGTTGACCCAGAAGACAATGGTTGATTTGGTGTCAAAGTATTTCTGATTTAAACCCAACACTAATAGGAAACCTGATAAAGTTAATAGGGCAATCTGTAAACTTTTGGTATGAAGCCGTGCGGAGGATGGAGCAGTTTCAACAGACCCTGTGCAGTGGCGCCGGGTTGAAACCTGCAGCCCCAATATTCATCCGAATAGGCCAGCCACACAGCTATCCAATGTTAAAAATCAAAGTAAGCGTTCTCAACGAATATCTTTTCTTTTAAAATGTGAGAGAAAGTGTGACGTTTTCCTCATCCTGGCATCCCTAGTAGCAAGTAAACATTTCAGTACTGACATGAAAGCTACCAATTATGCAAGTAATTATACCAGCACATCCCTCCACATATTAGATTGAGATTTGTCGCTGTAAAATATGTATCAGTGTTTTGTGCACTTTCACCTGGTCCCTGTCAAGACATCTGAGTTATTAAAAAACAGTTGTTCCAAAATGTAATCTGACCAAAGTTTTTCAATGTCTGTTAAAAATCATGAATTTTGGGTGAGTGATGTAACATAATTAATAGCCTGTAGCAGCAAGCGTCGCGAGGATGCATGTGTGAAGGACACAAGAGCAGCTACATCTTACACTGAGTAGACGTCAGTATTGACATTGTGTCTGCTCAAATAGATCAATCCCCTCTCCGCCCTAGCCTGACCACGTCATTGAGGCTGATTGGAAGAGCACATTGATTCCCTATGGTATCTTCACACTGGTTCACAAGGATACACGTTCACAATGCAACCGTAGGACAATTCTTTAAGTAAGGAAGAGATCAAATAAAGCTCCACGAACAAAATTAATATCCGAGAGGAAATTTTCAAAATAACCCCAGCTGCTGCTTAATTGATTTGTGTCGTGCTATGATTCATCGTAAGGAGAGAGAGCAGACAGCCTCCATGGCGTGGGCAAATATACTGCAGTCCAGCAATTCTGTAGGTGCGCCACAGTCTAGCGTCAAGGGCAGGTTATGTTAGAAGGCCAGCCTGTAAGCCTGTCTTAGCCTTCACCACAGGGAGAGAGGGTGATCTGCACTGTGTTGGGGAGATATGGTACTGGTGTGGAGCTAAGGTAGCACGATCTACCGGGAGTTGCATCCAGTACAGCAGAGGCTGCAGATGGGAGTTATTTTGAGAGACTGGATACAGCTTCTAAGTGTATACAGGGATGTAATTCAAGGTTAAATTATCGTCACCAGTTTGTCGGTGAAATACAATTTCAATTACAGTAGTAAATGTAAGTTTTTGTCATGGTAATGAACATTGTTACCTGTTTTTCTCCCTAGTTTGGAATGCATTTCTTCTGATACACACATTGTCAGCAGCTGCTTCCTTTTTACATGCCAGCACGGAGCTTCAAACTGAAGGAGAATAAGGTTCACTCTGTTCTCTCCTGATCCTACCCCCCTCCATGGGGAAACCCCAACCAACGAATAGGAGCTGCTATTGCAACGATAAGGATGTGATCCATCACTGACTTTCCGACCACAAACTAATTCTGCTTATTGGCTTGGTGTAAATTAAAATTCTATTTTCTTTTGTAAAAGCTAACATCAACATCACTTGTCGTATCCTGCACCTGGTTTACCTCAGAAATCAAATCAAGCAATACTAATGTGTAAATATGTACAGTAAGATTTGCCAAAGTATTAAAATATGTTTTTGAATATATTGTTTTGTAAATGCATGTTTTCGGGTATTTCCATATATTCGAAGGCAAAGTCTGGCATGAATGCAGTCATGGCTAGTGTATGGCTCAGACATGCTAAGCATAGCGTGTGCACGTGGGATGCAGCCACTCAACATGGAGGCTAATATTAGTGCATGGATGCCCCCCACCCCCCAACCCACCCCTGACAATTGCATGCAGGAGATCCCCAGGAGGCTTTCTGCTGCTCATTCATTAGGCTACTGAGGAATAAGGGATATACAGTATCTCCCACGCGAGGCTGGAGTAAAGACCCCCACCCATCCATCCATTAGACTCAGTCTGCAGCCATACATGTTTTTTTTGTTACATTATAATACTGTATTCAGACGATTGCCATTAATAACAATAAAGTCACAGCAGAACATACTCACCATGGAGGCAGGGAATAACTATCATACTTTACAGTACCTAAGTAAAGTGCATCATTGCAATCCTTGACCTTACAGTCTTGTAACCTTACAGTCATCAATTCCATCAACACCCAGCTTCCTTCCTCTCCCCTCCAGCTCTGACTAGACTGTTGTGATTATGAGGGGCTGGGTTCTTTTATACCAGAGAGAGAAAGAGAGAAACGATAGGGGGGTTCCCGCAATCTTGGTCGCAGTAAGACCCGGGTAGCGTGCATTCCCTCTATAATTTAATCACATTCAGCTGTCTGCCTGTCCTCGGCTCGCTCAGCAAAGCAGCTCAGGCACCATGGTGGCACAAACACGCACACACTCTTAGCACACCAACACGAGTCTCCCCCTAACAAGCAAAGAATTTCCTTCCTCTTCCAGCTAAAGGAACATCCCAAAGAACACGACTTCACCTCATGCCAAGCTGCTTGCCCGACTCCCTCAATAAAGTGACATAGCGCTCTGAAAGATACAGGGCACTGAAGGACACGATACTAAATACAGGAGCTTGTAGTAAAACATTAACTATACGGTGGAGGTGAGATGATTGAATGGCTGCAGCGTTCACCAGCTTCTCTCTAAAAACGGTTTGACAATAAAAGACTGAGATCAGACTCAATCTATAAAACGGAGAACAAATACTAAAATGGATATTGTGATAAGACTTTTACTATGCCTACATCCTGTAGGTTGATTTCTTGTTATAAAATATCTTCTTGGTATGGGGAGTGCGCTGTTACAATCCCTCACAGTATCCTAGATGTCACCAAACATTTTCTTCATTTGTTGACATGAGAAACATTCATTTTGACACACTTTGGGCAAGGGAGAGTAGACACAAGTAGATCACTTTGTATCAGAGCTTTGTTTGTCTTGACAGAATGAAACATGTTGCAGCGCATCTGCTTTCTGCTGTGTACAGTATATGCCACCCACGGGAGCACAGACAAGCACACACAACAACATCTGCATTGTCTTTTCTTACACGCAAATCAAATAATTATTGTGAGTTAGATGATATATAGACTGAAGGGAGTAGTTCATGTGCGTGTGTGTGTGTGTGTGTGTGTGTGTGTGTGTGTGTGTGTGTGTGTGTGTGTGATTGTTTGTATGCATGCAACTCAACCAGAGAGTTAACTGTATTTGAAGTTGGGACTCAAGCTCTCTTCCAACTTCAAATTCTCTCCTCTCCCTCCCTCAGTCTCTTCGCCGTCTCTTTTTCCACTACTTTTAATAGTCACTGTGCCTCCCTTCCGTGGACCCAAACAGTGTCCTCCCTACTTCCAAGACCTCAGAGTAACAGCAAAAAGAACACATCGCACAACATGACATTTTAGGGCAAAACAAACAAATAAAATATGAATATACATATTACAGACATATGATAATAATAATCCCATTTATGATAATAATAATAATAATAATAATAATAATAATAATAATAGTAATAACACAATTATGTTGTATTTAATGTTTTAACAAATGTTTTGTGATAACAAATGCCTTCTGCAACAAAGCTGAAGTTTGCAGTGCAGCATTATCTTCAGCAGGAGCGCAACACTTACAGAACAAACTTTTAAATTGGATCTCACATTCGACCGCTAATACTCCACGCTTCTTTGTGAAATAAAACTGCATTCAAGAGGGAAGACATTATTCTGTTTCAGTAGCTAAAGCAATTGTAGAGTCAAAGCAATGTAACATAAACATAATATTAGCCATCCCAGAGAAACACTACTGCAACAATAAACTAACCAGATCACCTCAGCCAGCTGTTACTTTTTCTCACTTAAGTCACTGCACCAGTAGCATAAGGTCAGAATACTAAACCGATCTGAACAATTAGTAACACTAGAACAACAAATACTGCAAAAAACTGTAGAATTAAGAATCATAATTTGTTAACCACAGTTTAAAGCAGGGCATATGTTTTGGTCATTCCATTCAAATATCTATCTTTGCAAGATTGTAGATGTACCTTATATCCTAAATAAATGCAACAAAGTAAAGACATAAGATTCCCTAAGCAAGTACAAGTTACCTACCAACTGCAGTCTTCTCTTTAAACTTTTCCTCCTGCCCTCCAGAATGCGCTTCCTCTCCTTGTTTAGTCTTTCCTTTACTTCTCTCCCTTACTCTCTTCCAATTCACTTACTGTGCTCACTGCAAAGTTCTGCTCTCCTCCTGCATGCAAATCATTTTTACGACTTGAGAGATGACTGGGAATGAGGGAAGGAGGGAGAGCAAAAGGGAGAAAGGATGACAGAGGGGTGGAGGAGTAGAGATAATGGTTGGAAGGCAGGCGACCAATGGGCCTGGAGCCTAATGGAAAAAGGGAATCAGGACACACCAATGAGGCGCAGCCTGGAGAGATAGAGCGAGAAGGAGAGAGAGAGAGAGAGAGAGAGAGAGAGAGAGAGAGAGAGAGAGAGAGAGAGAGAGAGCAGAGGAAACAGGCGAGGGAAGCAGGGATGGCGAGAGCACAGTCGGGAAGAGACGGTTTAACGCAGACCGAGAAAGACACTGAGGGAGAGAGAAAGCACACAGAGAGAGCAGAGATAAGTAGAGAGAGAGAGCAGAGCTGTACATAGCGGGTGTGCGCGGTAGGTGGAGAGAGGCGAGCATCCCAAGCGAGATGGAGAGAGTGCAGATCAGAGAGGAGAACGGAAAGAAAGAAAATAATAAAGAAAGAGGAAGAGAAAGGCAAAAAGAGGAAAGAAGGAAGGAACTGGCTTACCTGGGTACTGCTAGTGGCATCCTTCACACGCCGCCTCGCAGACTCCACACACAGATGTACACATGCACCCACCCCAGCGATACAGGCACACGCCGCGCTGCCGCTGAGACTAACCAAAAGCAAAAACAACAAAGGAGAGGACTGCCAAAGCCGACTGGTATACCCTAAAGCAATCGTGCCTGTGAGTGTATGTGTGTGTGTTTGTGTGTGTGTGTGCGCGTGTCTGTGTGTGTGTTTGCGTGCAAGTGTGTGTGAGTGTTAGGAAGAAAAGGTGGGAGTGTGTATGAGCATGTGTTTGTGCTGGGAGGCGAGGGAGAGACGGTTGAAGGAAGCTAAAATGCTCTCTCTCCTTTCTCAGTCCTTTAAGCTGAACTGGTTTCCTCCTCTCTCTGTTTCTTTCTCCCTCTATGTGTATCTCACTCTCTCTGTACACTGTGCATGTATGTCCTCCAACACTCAATACGTTCCCTCTCTCTCCCTTGCTCTCTCTCTGCCTGCTGATGTGCCCTCCCTTCCCCTTCTCCCTCTTATACATTTATTCAGGGCTGCAGACTGTCTGCTCCCAGAGTCAGTTCTTCCCACGGGCCCCGGGTAGAGATGGAGGGAGGGACGGGGGGGAGGAAGGGGGGGAGGGAGGGAAAGGAAAGAGAGGAAGAATAGAGGAGGGATGGGGGTGATAGTGAGCCATGTGGAACATGTGCAGTGCATTTATTTCAAATGGGAGAAACTCAAATATGTGGCTTTAAAAAGGCAAAATGAGCTTCACTCGTGGTTCAGTGCACATTATTTTGGCCTGGGATCATTCAGAAAGCTGAGATACAGGAGACGAACTTAAAGGAAGTCTCTGGCTGATCACTGGCTTGCTGTTAATTAACACTTGTTTTCCCCCCATTCTAGGCTTCGAGGCTGGCTGAGCACCAGAATTAAGAGCACAGAAGATGAATGAGTATTGAAACAGGCTAGTAGTAGCCATGTGTTCAATGATGAGTACTGGTAATGCACTGCTCCCAAACAGGGGACAATATTTACAATATAATCATGCTCGAACCATAAAGAGGGTGACATTCACATGCACTCTTGTGTGAATGAAAATGGGAATAACAACGTGATGAATTTCCATATTTACCCTGATATGCAAACACAGAGAATGCTAATTTGATCCCTGAGACATCATCATAATTAGATTATAAATTAGATTAATTTCTTACCGGACAAGAGGTGCTAATTCATTCATTTTCCACCAGTGGGGGAGACTCAGCTGAGAAAGGCACCACCCTATAGGCAGAAAAGAATATTGGTGACTTCTCATATGCTCATCTGACAGCGACAAGCAATAACATATTCAAATAAATTCATATTTACACATAAATATTCAGAATGATATTCAAAGACATGAGCCTGCTCTTCCAATACTTGTACTGTATACGAGGCACATTGTTTTGATCTTCCCTATAACAGTAAACAAATCCAACGCCATACAGTAGTATTTTACACAACCAACAAGCACTGCTCGCTCCAACAATGCTGCCAGGCAGTTGAGGAAGGCATGATAAGTACTCTAGTGGGTTGGGACACAGATGCCCTCAGGGCGTTCAATATTAGCTATTTCAAATTCTTATTTGGCTATGTTAATGCCAATCAAGCACAATTAATTTACCCCACATTCTTAAACTAATAAACAAAGGGGAGAAATGTGCATGAATAAGGAAAGTGCCGGCAATTTGAGGAATCATCACACAGGAATAGTAGCCGGAGAGCGACATTTAAGCAGTTATTGTATTATGATACTCACTGATGTATCATCATAGAAGCAGAAGTATCACTTAAACAGCAAAGCAGTGCTGGCTGTTAAAACCTGGATGTGAATAGGTTTTTTTATTGAAAACATATTTTAAGCAGTGGGTTCCTAAGGTTTTAAATTGCTTTTAAAACTGAGCCTATGGTTGAAATGGCAACAGAAAATGTCATAGATTACACCACACATTAATTTAAATACATTGATTTGCAAAAAATCTTACACAATAAAGATATCACACCTTTTTAAATAAAAACGTTTTTAATTGCAGGGGAAGTTATATAAAAGTAGTTTTTACAAACACAGGTTGTTTGCTTTTCACAAATATGATTTACTTAGGGTTTATATTTACTGTGTCACTTTTATGAATCAGCTTATTTTCTTTCTTCTTCTTTTTTAGCATACATCTTAAACCATACAACCCTCTGTCACAGCTGACAGTTTGCCCTGTCAACACCCATTCACAGGTTTCACTGATAAATAGTTGCAGTCCGTTTCTGTGTGCAGGGGCCAGGGCCCTGCTTTTGTTCCTGTTGGCTCAGTGAGACTTAATTAACGCTATTACTTACACCTGTGCTTTTCATTGTACTGCTATGACAAGCATTGTCCGCATTGAGGAAGGCACATTTAAAAGCTTAATGTTGTTATTGATGCAACATTGGCTATTTGACCAAATATGAATACATTTTTGAACGCATTTTTATTATGCCAGGTGTATGACAACTAGCTTACCTAGCTTCATTGTAACGTTAATTTATCCAAGCAAAAAACTAGCTTAAAATTACTGTAGTAGTTATCATGACCCACTAAATCACAATGTTTACAGTCATTTCCAGTGCAGCAATTTAAGTGTTAAAAAACAGGATAGAAATGTAAAAAGAACCCAACTTTAATTTGGTTATTCAATGTTCTTGTAATCCTTTAAGTTAACGTTAGCTAACTACTGTAACGTCACCTACCAAAGTAAAGGTAAACACTAAGGTTAACGTTACTACGCAGTAAGACTGTTGTATTAGGATGACAGTAGTTTTTCTGTAACTTAAGATGACTTACCAGATGTGATGGTACACTCTGTGTTGGGAGGAGAGCGAATGTAACGTTTACTACATGTCGTGATAACTTGCGACACTGGTACAACTCGTTAGTAAAAGGAGAAATGTCACAGTTACGGTGGCCCTGAGAGCTCAATGCAAACAGGGGCGGGGTTAGAAACTTTTGAATATGGGGGCCAGACTGCGGCATGGTTTCAAAATGATGGACAGTTTCGGGTGCTGAAACAGATGCACATGCTTAACACTCACTTAAATCAACAGATATTCAGAGATAAACAGAGACTAACAGCTTAGATAAAGCCTGACATATGCAATACTAAAGAGCAGAATGCAAAAGCACATCTAGTGTGTTAAAAAGAAAAAATATTTAAATTCTTCAAACATGGTTCTTGTTGCTTCCAAAACAAAATCAATATCTCGCCCTACATGATCGTGTTCCAATTGTTTCAGAAAATAAAAGACTGAATATGTCAGTGCTTGTTTTTAATGTAATTGTGTGTGCTTGCTGAAAATTAGGCCATCAAATCAAACAGATAAATCCCCTGACAAAATGTACAAAATTACTCTAGTAACTAGTAACGGAAAAGGCAAATCAGAAAATCCAATATGCACCTAGAACACGTTTAGTCTGTGAATAAACCCAAAGGCAGCTTTATGAACGCTCAAGCCAAGACAGCTCACTGCTGACCATTACTCATACAAATGAGAACAGTATGTGTATGTTGACTGTAAAATCTATCCAAACAGACAATGTGTTGTTTTCAGATAATTAATGAGCTGAACACATTTCTTACCCTCAAACATTGGAGAAGCCAATTCCATTGTAATTTCTTTCTACTGCATTATTTAAACTACAGTGTAATCCCAAAAAACGTTTTAGAAACTTAGCGGAAAATTTGTACTGTCAATAATATACTGTATATGTATATATATTTATTTTTATGATCCATCAATAAAGGTGTGTTACCATGTCCCCAGAAAGAGATTGTCACACACACACACACACACATCTTTGTCACGAGACATCAGCATAACCAAAATATGTTCATGTTTATGATGACTCTTATTGCCACAGGGACTGCATGTGACAAACTTTTGTTAAAAGAATCCTAACAGGACAATTTTGGAGCTCTGATTTAGAAAGTTAAATACCTTCTATACAAAAAAAAATTCACACCTACACAGTTATTCTGTTGTTTTCTTTACATTAGATTTGGAAAAGTATTGACCTTTTCAGACAAACTTCATAATTAACTGGAATAACTTAGTTACAAGATTTATCTAGCGAACAAACAACATATGATATGAGCTTGACAGGTCATTCTTGACCTTGGAAACAGCAACTGACAAAACAATCTAGCAGGTCCACTTACTTTCTTGTTGCTTAAACAACTAAACCAACTTAATCTGCAGGTGAAGACTGTGTGTTACAGACAAAAGCTAAGTAGGTGGGCCTTGGGTTGAGATAGTTTGTGTTGACTGTCATGCTCAACTTTTAGGCCAACATGAAGAAAAAGTCCTAAAAGTGCAAGCAAATGGAAAGTTTGACTTACAAAGCTTTACTTGCGGATGATGATGATGATGTGTATTTTAGTCAAATAAGCAAAAAAGGGGATTGCCTCTCATAGTAAACACAACAAACCTGCACATGATCTCAAAATAAAACTTGTGAAAAGTAAGTAAAGAGTAATTGAAGGAATTAATAGGTCAACAATTGTGCTTGTAAAGTTGCAAGTCTTTTCTCAAGTTAAATTCAGATTTTTAAACTTCAGGTAATCTTCTCAAATTCGGATTTCATTACGTAGGAGTCTACTTAAAATGAATACCTTCTTCAATTAATTAAAATCTTCAACTGAAATTAAAGCACTTGAACTATTTGCAGGCCGTTTTTAAATCACACGTTCCCATACATAAGTCTTGCGTATGTGGCATAAACCACAGTACAACTTCATGTCTAAGTTAAGAGTGAGAATGAATTGAGTGAGTGAAATACAGAGATAGAGATAGACAGAGAATGACAGAAATGAAGGGAAACCCAGAGCTGCAGGAGGGATGGAGGGAGCACGGGAGAGAGATGTTGTTGATGTTAAAGGTGTTGGTGCTGCAGAGTGGAAGCAAGCTGGAGCTAGGGAGCCAAAGGAGGAGGAGAAAAAGAGAATCAGTGTGTTTTGGGACTCGGCACAATAGCGTGGGAGAAGGTGAAGGCTTGTTGTTCAGTGGGATCGAGGGAGAAGAGCGGGTGGGGTGAGCGGGAAAGAGAAGAGGAAGAAGAGAAAGAGTGATACCTTAAGGGAGCTGGGAGAGATGTATAAGGGAGGAGAGCGTGCATTGCTGGCATATTGGGAGTAAGAGAGCAGAGGAATAACAAGCTTCAGCCTACTTATGTACAGTATGGTGTCTTTCTGTGTGTGTGTGTGTGTGTGTGTGTGTGTGTGTGTGTGTGTGTGTGTGTGTGTGTGTGTGTGTGTGTGGGTGTGTGTGTGTGGTGTGTGTGTGAGAAAGACAGAGAAAGAAAGAGAAAGAGAGAGACAGAGAGAGAGAGAGTGTGTGTGTGTGTGTTGTGGGTGTGTGTGTGTGTGTGTGTGTGAGAAAGACAGAGAAAGAAAGAGAAAGAGAGAGACAGAGAGAGAGAGAGAGAGAGAGGAAGAGAGAGAGAGAGAGAGAGAGAGAGAGAGAGAGAGAGAGAGAGAGAGAGAGAGAGAGAGAGAGAGAAAGACTTCTGTTTTTGGAATGGGATGACAAATGTGCCAGACATGAAAGACCAGAGCACACACAAACCCTTAGGGAGCCACTTTACCTGCACACACACACACATACACACAAAGCAGCAGCACACAGATATACACAACAGTGGCTTCAGGGGATACACACTAACACACACACACAAGTTTGTATTACTATAGTTATGAGGACCCTCAGTGACTAGATTCCCTTCTGAGCCCCACAACCTTTGACAACTTTAACCACCACGACTACATGCCTAACCTCAGCCCGTATTCAAGCCAATACCTGATCCAAACTGTGTGTGATGGGAAAAGTGTCGTTAATAGTGACAAATCTAAAGAAAAGGCAAACTCCACTCTCATTTGCCAGTTACCAGCAGCAGGCAGCTGTTTTTCATTTAAGAAAAAGAACAGGGGCGTAATGACGACTGAGAAAATGTAGCTCATATCCTTGGTACAGGAGGTACAGGAGTCTTCACTGCTCTTTTAAAGGCACAGTTTATGAATACGGGCTGTGTACTTTTCTACAATATTTCTCCAGCACCTTCCCCTGCAATATAATCAAAAAGACAATAAATCTCACTTTTTAAAATATGGGACCTTTAATACATTATATTTACCCTATAAGCACATTTATTTGTACATCATATCATGTGAAACGTATTTTAATCACAAAATACACACATTTGTAAATGTGATTTTAAGAATTTTTACATGGGAATTGTAGGGCATGGAAAAACAAAAAAAAGTTATCTTATCATGGACCATATTATTTAATAAAAATATAAAATAACACATTTGTGCAACACTGTTTCACATGGGATACATTAATTTACATGCACGTGTAGTTTGTTACATGTAAACAGTATTTCACATGCTATAAATGAATTTGAATGTATTAATTTATTTGACTTTCAGAATTGTTTCATGTGAGATATTGCTGTATAGATACATTTGACTACTTTAAGGAAAACAAAATAAATAATTAAAAAGGATTCACCATTTCCCCACCAGAATGAAACATTTCAGAAAACTCAAAATTCAACACAATTTTAATCAACAAAATATAAAAAATACTTTTAAATCACAGAAATGTAAAAGTGTAGGGTCTCACACCCTCACAATTCATAAATCTTCGCTACAGCCCTGCTTTGATAAATCCACTGTATGCTCAATGTTACCTGCCCAACACCAAACAGCAGACAGACTATGTTAGTGTATTCATCAGTTGGACACAGAGTCCAAATCAATGATAGTACTGCTCTGTGTATGCTGAATGTGCAAATAGATAATTGTTTGCAAATGCATTTGTCATAACAACTTTATAAGATAATACTAGTAGTTCCCACAAACACAGACCTACGCCCACAAGACCACATATAGTCACTCAAGAACAACATGGTGGAAATACATGCTTTCACACACAAAATGACTGCATGTAGTCGTGATGGTGGGTACATACACAAACACACACGCAGGCACGTGCTTATGTAAATTCAAAAGCCTCCACATGAGAACAAAGCCATGGCATGGGTATAAACAAGAGGGCATACATAAACATTACATGTCCATGCATTATGCAGACACATGAATAGACACTGAAATAAATAAACCCCGTTTACCTCATTTATAGAGGTAAGACCACGCATCATTTCCCCCCCTCACTCTCTCTCTCTAGTCCCCAAATCCATGGCATATGACCTTCTGTGGGACAGATAAAGAATGTGCTTATCAGTCATGCAAATGAGGCTGAATTCATTTTCCACAACAGATGGCCCCATAGATAATGATGATGGAGGAGAGAAAATTAAATGTCTCTCGCTCGGTGACCATGGCAACCGCGCCTCTGCGGCGTAATATCAATAATAAGTGCGCCGCATAATAAGGTTGTCAGTCCTGTGAATCAAAACCTCCCATGATGGGATAGGGCAAGGGGGGTGAAGTCTATCAGAAAGTTTTGTTGACTGTAGGGCGCTGTGGGAGGTCTGAGGTTGTACTGATGTGACAAAGGGAGCTGGTTCACTTTAATAGAGCAAGTCAGCTCTATAGGTTTAAAAGCATTAGTAAATGTTTTATAAACAATCACCATGTTCTTGTCATTTACTAACCGCTTGCCTGTTATTTAGGCAAATTTCTACCCTGGTAGACAATGAAGACATATTGTATTGTAATAATGGCTTCTAGCTTTCTATCATGAAAGTGATAAGCCATTATTAGGAACAACAACTTTCTGGGTTGCCGGGATATGAAAAATCTCATTCCCTGTTTTATATCTTCCTCCAAGATGACAAGGGCTTTGTTCAGCTCTTTAATTCATTAGGTTGACCACTAGGGCTGGGTATCGTCTTCACTATTTTTTACGTGAGAGCCACATTGATCGGATCAAGTCAATAGGAGAGCCAAAGTATGAAAAGCTACATCCAGTCATAAAAAGCACGTCTGCTTATTAATCTGTCATCCCACCCAGAACATACAATATGCAATGCAGCCAACCAATGCATTCAATAAAAACAGGATTATTTTAATACTGGGATTATGTTGTCAAACTCTGCAAACAATATTTCTGCTGATGCCAAAAAACAGTGTTTCACAATTTATGAGACCTTCTTTCTCAGGAAGGGTTTTTTGCCCGAGCCAAAATCCATGCAATCTCAAAAGATGCCTCAGTTAATCGTTCAGATGTATTAGTTGTCCTGTGTACGAGCCTTTGTTGTCCAGAAAGAGAAGAAAGCTGCTCTATTTTTTTTACTAATTTTTCTTCCAGGTGCGTAAATTTCATTGAATTTTGGATGCGTCGTTTAGAAATACGGCTCCAAATGACTTCTCTTGAAACCAGAGCGGGTCTGTTTGCACATTAAGCACGAAGGGTTCAACTCGTGGAGGACAAATACAAATTCCTCTGTCCACTTTTCCTGAATTTTCCTTTGCTCGTCTTGTATGGCTCGTACCTTTCTTATTCTTTTTTAACGGGAGCAGCTGTTGTCTGTCCACAAACCACATCTCCAGCATCTTCCTCTCGATTTGCGGTTGTTTGATGCGCCAAAGACAAATCTTAATTTTCCTTGTTTGTCATGCTTTGTTTCTGTCCAACTGGTGTGCAACTCTTTAATAAGAAATCGATCCACTTTACGTCTGTATAAACACGAGCTAACTAGCATGAAATGGTGAAACGAGTCGACCGGAGCCAAGCTAACGCGAGTATGAAGTGCCAGGTTGGTCGTAGTATCCTCCAAATTAAATGTTCAAATTTAGGGATATAAATAATTTTTTAGCAAATGTCCATATTCATAAGCATGCTTATGTTAACATATTTTTAATGAGCTTAAGTTAATTTATTTCTATACTAGCCCATCATGTATCTACCCGTCCAAGAGCACATTCACCATTGTAGCGCTGATAGACCGCCAAAACTGGCAACTCAGCAGTGAGTAAGTGTTCCGCTGAGCAGGTTTAAATATCTTGTTTCTGTCTATATTTGCATCTTTGATAAATTATTTGTATTATTTGTAGGCTAATAGAGCAGACACTGTGTTTTAATGGGTTATATGTAATAGTCCTGCTTGTTTTTATGAAATATCTGTATTGACTGCAGTCATATCTATCACCCCTTTATTTAGCCCACTGCCACGCGAGCCACCAATTAAAGCTTGGCGAACCACAGGAGGCTCGTGAGCCGCGCAATGAGTAACACTGCTTTAGGGTGTTGCTACCTTTTGATAAATATGTTTTGGTGCTCTCCGTGTTTTCGTCTTAAGACTTTAACCCTCTCACAGTTTGTTTTCAGTTCATGAAAGTTAATTGTAACATTTTAGATGTCTAAAAATGTATTTTCAGCATTCGGTTATAGTTGGCTCAACCCTCTCGTGGCACATCTGGTTCGAAAAAAACAAGATGCTTTAAAACCGGAGTCCACTAACCAATGGGTGACATCATGGTGAAAATTGGCCACTTCTTGTATAAGGTCTGTGTCATACAAAAGGAGAATCATCCCCAGCCAAAGGAATTGTTCACAACCTTGTAAACCACAAGTTGTATTTAACAATGGCTTATGAAAGAAAAAGGCCCTGAACACTTTTTTCTCTCAATCAGCATTTTACTCATCATTATACCAGCAAAACTGTTCTAACATTTGTCTTCATGTAAAAACATGAAGACAAATGTTAGAACAGTTTTGCTGGTTTTAGATGAGAGATGCCAGTGTGCACCGATACAAGTGTAGCATCATTTCAATCTGATTACAGTTGTGAGGTTGTTTGCCGATGTTGCCAGGCCAAACAAAATCGGATCAAAACCCCCTTCACACAGGTCTGATTGAGAAGATTAGCTGAGATCCTGACTGCTAACCTCTCAATTAATAATATGTATGACTGTTTATTCCAAACTTTTACTTTAATGGTTGCTTATTAAGTCATGAATACAGAATGTTACAGTAACATTAACACTTAGTTTCAGGGCATTCAATAAAGCCAGGTTTGATTGTAATGTTATAACTGTTGCTTTATAAAGAGTGCCTTAATAAAAAGTTGTACCATTTGTCTTGTAGTGTAAGGTTTATAAACCTAATTCTAGTTTAGGTAATAGGTAAAAAGTGACAACAATGTTGGATTGCTGTTGAATTCTTAGATATCAGGATGAAATGAAATCCCTCCATGTTTCATTTAAACTACAATATAGTGTTTTTAGGATTATACCTTTAAAGTACGACAAATGACTGAAAAATTAATTAATCCAAGCTGTAATTACTAAATTTAACAGTTGCACACTCCTATCCTAGGGATAAAGCAGGCAGATCTGCTACTATTGTTTAATGCATATCGGGCCTATGCACCACTCTTGAAAGCAGCTTTATTCACTTTGTGCACCACTTTTTAATTGAAAAGCATTGTTTGACAGAGGCAATACAACACCTATTTTAGTTTAAATCTATGGAATTTATACAGCTGCAGCTTACATATACATCCAATTTAATGTGCTGTTATCACTTTAATGCAGCAGACCGAAGTTAGTGTGCTATTAGGCAGTGTAAATCCTCCTTCAAGAATAACAGTTGGATTTGTACATTTCAAGCGATTTTGGGGCGCACAGAAAATGAGACCATTTGTTGCAGAGAGTACTGGAGCTCCAATACTTTTTGCACTGTTTGTCTAATTACTGAGCTGATTTATTTGCTCCATTATTTAATCTCAAGCCCTAGCCACACTGGTCCTGATGAAAACAGTGATTATTGTCCAAGTATGGGCCAGACTGGGGAATTGAACTTTCATTGCTCAAAATTAGATAAGAGAGGAATTGTTCAAAGATGCAGGGAGTATGAGAGATGTGTAGAAGCGTGTTGATGCGATTTCTCCATAAACTGATCCGTCTAAGATGATTCTTTATATATATATATATATAGGCTACATAAAAACTTCCACATCTAAATTAAGTAGTAGTTCAACATCGGCCTTTATTCTTCTGTACTGCTGTCATTCTGCTGTGTGATGGATTTAGGACATTTCTTGAATAAAAAAAGCTTCAAGCTCTATGAAGCATAAAATAAGAGGAAATCTGCTTCCTGTAAAGATGTTTAGATCTGCTGTCTGTAGAGGCCATTGAAGGAGTTTGTCTTCACTGTCGTAATCATGAAACCTGCAGGTGTGAGAGCGCATCGCAATGTATGGTATTTGGGTCTGGAATCAGAGAGCTCTTAGAATTTGAACATGGAGACACAGCTTTGCTAGCATGTTCCAATCTCAGGCGGATTTCACACAGACTCACTTAGTTACTTGTAGGTCTAATATTTTAAGTGCACATTATATCATTTTATGCCACTAGGGGTCTGTAATTCAAAACAATAACAAAAGACTGAGTTTGGTAGCGTCCATTGTTTTCATTGCAGTAAGCTTTCCAGGTCTCCTCCTCTCCAAATCCAATGAACCTCGAGAAAGAAAACCACTAAAACATTAAATAAAGAAGTTTCACGTTGAAAATCATTATTTCTCCGACGCTGCTCTACGGACAGAGGATGTCACGGAGGCGAGTAGCTACTAATGTTTGCTCAACTTGTTTCGATAAAAACCTTGTGAACATCTAAATCTTAAATTTTAGACGTTCACAGGGTTTTTACCGGGAGTCGAATTATCCACAGAGGTCTCAGTGTAAATCATAGTTTTACAATACTCTTCGACTGCTGCTAACATCAGCGTGTATCTCTGATGAATTAAGATCCAGACGTCCGATGACTAACATCCTTAATTTGGTTAAAATACATAATGAAAAAAGGACAAGATCTTAAAAGTGTATCGTAAAAATGGATAAATAAAAAGTCGATTTATGACAGCTTCTGGCAGACGAGCACAACATTACATATTATATGTTTAAGCACAGAAACCTTGACATTTACCTTTGAACATTTGCAGGTTATGCCATAACTTTGCAGTGTTAGGACATGAACAATTATGTTCAGACTCCAGCATGTCATAAACTTCACCTTCTTCATGTCTGTTGATATTTGTCGGTCACAAAACAAGTTTACAGGTGCATTACCGCCAACCACTGGTGACTTTGTGCATCAAGTGTGGGTTAAGTGGAACAAAACTGCAAGAGAGGGTATTGGGACAGTGTTTAAGTCTACAACTGCTAGCAGCTCTCTGAGGTTGGACTTAGCTTTGAGATAAACGCTAACATCAGCAGTGCAACATGCTCACAATGACAACTTTCTTTTTTTTTTAACATTATGTCATAAAGTAATTCGGATGAATCTGAGAACGACACATTTCGGACCCATTTTCTAGACCAAAGTATTGGACTAACTGACGTTACCAATTCCTAGAATAACATTTTCAAATCAAACGATTGTCTACTGTTTCGTGGTAATATGGGTTGCATATCTATTGGTATTGTATTTCTTTTTAAGGATAATTAATTTCAACTATTTTTAGGGACACATGTAAATTATAAGCCTTGACTATGATGCCACACCAAGACAATTATAGTGATAGATTCATATCCCTCTGGTCTTAGGCTCGCCTTGATCTTGCCACCCTTTTGGTATCATCTGCGTTTTATCTCCATTCATGAGAGCTTTAGGAGAACGGAGCAATAATAGGAACATCAAAAGGGAGCTGTATTTGCACCCTAGGTTGCAGCCGGCTCTGTAATATGGCCTCCAGTCATGGCATCTACTCTGCCTATAGGGAAGTGTGGCTCTGTTAATCATCATAGACAGCAAACTTCTAAGCTAATGATTCACTGTAGCTGCTGCCATTACACACCCACCTCAAACTTTAATAGATGCTAAGGGCTGGGAGCTTCTCCAAATATAAACCCATCTGGATGGAGGGAAAAAACTTGATGACTCATCAGATGATTTTCCATTGCTCAGGGCTGCAGGTCTTGTGCTCCTTCAACCGGTTATGCGTCTGTGCAATGGCGTCAGATACAAGGCTTTTCTGCATGATAGAGATTGTGATATTCTATAATACTTTTCTTATGATCAAATAATGCCATTAAAAGACCCAACAACAAATTAACCCTACAAACAAATATTGTCTGTGTATTCAAAGATCTTATTTCTCTGTGTCACAGAGCACCATACACCAGTGAGCCACACCGATGCACTGGGTGACATGTTCCTCATTTCAAGCAGAAGAGACTTCATTAAGAGAGGCTTAGTTGGCCTTGTCATGCCATGTCCAGGAATATATCCCTCGATGGAGTCTGGCCCCTGTGGTGGTAAATGGGTGAAGACTAATGTCTGAAGAGCTGGATGGATGTGATATGGAGCAGGACTTCTGATGAGCTCAGTGGAAGGACCCTTGGGCGCTGGATGTCCTGAAGACTGCAGGTGAATGGATTAAAGGTGGGATGCATTGATCTCACACTGAAATGACAGCTGACAGCAGCAAAATGAAAAACAGTTTTGAAGTTTGACAGCAACGAGATGATTGGCTCACAGAGGTCGTGGCAAAATCTGATTGGCTTAACTGAAAGATCGAACACCCTCAGCTGAGGGTCAAACTATATATTTCTGACTAGTTTCCAAATAATAAAGGTGTGTACCATATAAGCACAACCTCTTGATGTCTCTTCGAATTCAGACAAGGACCTTTGCTGCTTTTCATACCCCGATCGAATATTGTTGTTTCTTAGCGGCCTTTAAATTAACAACATTTCCCATGCTATACACCATGGCTCAACAAAAAGGTTGAGGGGTCACGGCTAGCTCAGACAAGTCTGTAATAACAGCAGAAAAATCATTTTCTAGATGTTTTTAGACCGCAGTGATTAAAGGAGAAAATGTTTCTTCTGTGCTCACAAAGTAATTGTTGGTAAAAAAGAAATCACAATGGTCTCCATTTCTGATAGCAATTGCCGTGGATGGCCAATATGGAAAGTAAGCCCCAGGGACATCCGTCATTCTTTTCAGAAAGACTGATGAAAGAAATGATGATGGAGGAAACGCTTTGCGTGACAGAAGCTAGTGGAACAGAGCTTTGTCTGGTTATGACGTGTGTTAGGTCAAAGTTGTGGGTCTGTAAACTGTGATGGATGTTTACAACACATAGTTTGGTAATAATTTCACCATTTGTCTTTATTTTCCCAAATACATTTTACTAATCTAGTGTTTCTTTCGGACCTTTTTTGAAGTGATGCATGTTGCCGTGTTTCCAAATGGTATGGAGTAACATGGTATCAACTGAAATTATAGCCAAAACTATGGAAACAAGACCCAAGTTGGTAATAAATATATTATCCTTTAAACCTCAATTAATATATTTTCTAAGTTGTAAACAAAATACTAATATGTCATCCTATCACCAATTACATCTTCAAAATTCATACATGTTATTCCTTTGGTCTAAGAGAGTCCAAAAATGTTAGTGAAAATGAACAACTGTCCAAAAACTCCAAAGTGCTGAACTAGAGCGTTAAAGCTCAACTGTGTGAAGTCATCAAGTACAAAGTCTGGAACTCTCTCATAGTCAATATGTTATAGATGACGTCCAGGAAAGTTCTGAGTGTATGGGGATATTTCTCTTTCAGAACTGACATCACTACGATAGAATGAAGCTCATTTTGGTTTCATTCATTGTCTATGGAGCAGCTCCAGTTTACTTGATGGCATCACACATTTGAGACTTACTTCTCTGGTTTCACAAATATTGATTGAACTTTCCTCGGCCATGGAAATAACATATTGGAATTATTAATTGAGTTGGATTGAAACATGTTTGCAAATGTTTATTTGGAGTAATGTTTCTGGCCTCCTAACAAGTAGAAGTGCAACATTTACTCTCCTGTAGCTCTGTTTTGGTCTCCACCAAGTCATGAGAAAAATACCTGGCTCTTTAGCTGGTACAATAAATGCTCCACTATGTTCACGTACCTTGTCTGTCTGTTTGGTGCTGGGCAGGTACCGTACTGTTCATCAGAGATTTTCATCTGTGGCTGGCCAGAAACACTGTGGGAGCAGTGAGATCTAAATTAAAGGCGAATAAAGCCAAAACAGCGAGTTAAAAGTCGTTGAAATGTTCCATAGAGCTCGGGGGATAATTCACTGTGGGCTCATTACTATGAGTAACACTTTCTTATTACATGTAGTCATGTGATCCATTGTTACTGTCATATAAAAATATTGATTAAGGCCACATTTATCAATCCCATCAGTAGTTTGTTTTTGCGATGGAATTTGTCCACATTTGTGTAAAAGTTTTCATCACTTTGATCACCATTTTCTGTGTCAAGTTGCCAGTTTTTGTAAAAAATCTTGCAAATCTGATACCTGCTATTTGCCTATTTGTCCTATTTGGGTCTCTGTTTATTGCCTCAGATTGCCTCCCTCTCTCCTCTAGCCTCATCATGCACTCTCGCCCCCTCTTCTCCTCTGTGTCTGCCAGCCAGACGCTCTCAATATAGCTCTGCTCATAAACACAGAGACAGAGAGAGAGAGAGAGAGAGAAAGAGGCAGCAAGAGAGTGAGAGAAAGGCTCCTGTGACAGTAATAAAAATGAGTGAGGGGCAGGGGAGAGATGGAGATTGGGGTGAACGAGTGGGAGGAAAGAAGGAGGGAGGAGAGGACACACTTGTGTAGAGCAGCCTGTGTGTGTGTGTGTGTGTGTGTGTGTGTGTGTGTGTGTGTGTGTGTGTGTGTGTGTGTGTGTGTGTGTGTGTGTGTGTGTGTGTGTGTGATAGAGAGAACAATGCAGAGAGAGAGATGAATCAAGCAAAGCAGAGAGATAAGGCAATGAGCAAGACAGTGGGAGAGAGAAAAGAAAGATGAAAGGGGGGGGGAAGCAAGAAATGACGCAAGACAGCAGGAGAGAGGAGGCTGAGAAAATGAGTGAGGGAGACAAAAAAAGCTTGTGTGAAGTGATAAAAGGATGAAGGAGGAGAGAGTTGGGGGGGAAAGGAGTGATAGAAAGGAGAGCAAGACACGAGAAGATATTAGGGCTTCTCAGTTACTTAGCTTTGAATGCCAGGCTGTCCTACTTTCATCCATTCATATAAATAATGAATCTTATGGCTGGAGGGACCACACACACACACACACACGCACGCACGCATGCACGCACGCACGCACGCACGCACACACATGCACACATTTTGTACTCACCTCTCAAACATTACCTGATTAGTTTGACAGGCTTAACACAATAATAAGCACAAAGATCTGATTGCGCTGCAAAAAACACACAAATACAAAATACAAAAACTGTGATTATTATAAGATTCATTCATCTGAAAACTATGTAATAAGACATTATTTAATAACTAGACACATTTTTCTTTTGTTATTATATATTACATTAGTTATTACAAAATGCAAGAGTTGCAAACGTGTTTTATGCGATAACAAACCAAAATGCATGTTTTCATTCATAAAAATCATTATAACATCATAACAACAGTGTTTATTAAAATTAAAAATTAAAACGTACTATTACTGCATTCTGGTTCTGTAGATTAATAGATTGTCTTTCATTTTCCAAAACTACATCAAATGTCACCGTATTCCTAAACCTTCCTAAAAAAAGAACATGTGTACAGATGAAGCCAGCCATTTTGGTTGGTATTGCATAATGCATGTATTATTACATATTTCTTTAATTACACGGTTAGGGTTAATGCAACTCCCACATTTTGTAATAACCACTGCAATATAAAATGATTTATTACAAAATATATTTCATATTGCGTAATGAGAGCAGATCATTATAAAATGTGTGATTACTTAATGAAGTAAAATGTTATAAAATGTAGTCGAGTTGTTACACAACGCAGTGTTATTACATAATGTGTTGTTACAAGTCAATATTTTCTATATTGACAATGGAAAAAAGTTGGTAAAGACCATAACAGAGATGAAAGTCGAGAAACCTTTGTCGGGTTGCCAAAAATATGAATTCCAATGAATGCTAGTGTCACTCTGTGTCTGCTAGATGTGTAAATGGGCATCTGTATAACAGACATTAAGTTTAAACGTTAGACCCTTTTTTATTATTTTTAGACGTTCTCTTCTTTCTCTTTGTAGCAATGTTCTATGAGCGGCTCCCTGTTTTGTATTAATGAGAGAGCACATGTATGTGTGTGTGATGCAATACAGACGTCCTCCCGGCTATTTTCCGCCATTGTTTTGATTGACAGTTGGTGGAACGCACCAAGAAACATATCAATGCACCATCAAACAACAGGCAGCTCCCCAGCCTAATGCAGTTTCAACAGCCGGGATGAAGTACAGGAAAACCTGCATTATTTGATTTGTCTGCAGTATTTTTGGATACTGAGCAACATTAAATGTAAACACTCTGAAGAGATGAGGGGGTGGGTAAAGACTCACTGTAGGGTATCTCTTGGAGTGACATTACATGCAGTACATATTTCCATTGTTAATATAATAATTTTGACGAGTTTAGCCAACTGTTGGGTATTTTGAAAGCTCACATAGTTAAGACAAACTTCAATACCCTGGGATCAAATCAACTTCATCCCTCTTCCCCTCCCTAATCTGTATATATCTATCTATCCAAAAGAGAAAAATAAACCATCATTTCATCCAATAACACAAACTCATTCTCATTTAAAAGCTTGAAGAAACTGCCAGAGTCTGGTCCCTGTATATGTCATGTGTTTGTGTGTCTTCATTTAACCAATCGCCCCTAACTTCCTATTAACCTTGAGCACATAGGCATGTAAGACAGGACGGTGTGAATGGCTGAGAGACTGAGAGAACGATAGAGAGAGTGAGTAAGGCAACACAGCATCATAATTACCGGCTACATGCTGGCTGGCAATCATAGCCTCTCTCCTCCTCACTTGTGTTTTCCTCCCTTGCTCCTCCCTCCCTCCATGCTCATCTCCTGCAGACCTCCGACATCTCTTCCACTCTCCCCCTGTCCCTGTCGCTCCCGCAGGGGGTCCGAGCAGGCCTGTGCAGATGGGGAGCTGCTTTTGGCATGGGGGCTTGCTGGGCAGCTATTGAGGTAGATGCACACTGTAGCAAGTATCTACTTACTCTTTTGCACAAACAATTGCAGACAGTGAGGGCGGTAGAACTGGGGACAATTAAAGCCTTCCCTGTCCTTGACGATGACTCAGTCCTATGCGGGCCCAACCTGTAGGTATAAAGTACATGTGGTTCCTTAGCTAATGTTAACTGGGCCCATAAGAAGGCATTGTTATGCTTGTGTCGGAAGAGAAAAGGCATAATGAAATAGTTTCTGAAAGGGCTGTTAAGGACATACTGTATATTTTTGCTGTAATCACTGTATATGTACATACATTAGGCTTTCCACAAAACTTATTTTTTTAGATTTTTAAGACCACTAGTGAAAGTCAGGTCAAGTGGAAAAACTCCTGCTCGATTGTTCATGATTTCCTTTTTGAAACGATGAAGCACGGGATAAGAAAGAAGCAAAACATTTGGGAGTGGATACCAATCACAGGGCGGATACACAAATGAGTAAAATGAGTTCCTGACTGGGAAAACTCACTTGAACTTGGAAGCAGCCATCAACGTGTTGTTTAAACACTCCGAGCAATAATATACAACATCTTCTTTGTATCATCCACATTGTTTCCACATTACGACTTACAGCTCATGAAAACACCGACGTTTGGAAAATCGACTTCCCAACTCTGGAAATGGGACCATTTGAGGAGCAAGTGAATGCACCACAGGCCTCTGCGCTGTCAGAGTGCCATTCTAGTTTTCATCTGTATTTATATACTTACATACTGAGTCAATGTCGAATGCTAAAGTCCATCTATTTGTGGGCAACACAGTTTTTATTCATATGTGCTTCTTCATTTGAGAAATCATGAAATAACTATAATTGTTTAATATTATTGGTATATCTAAAGCTTATGTTAAATGCTGAAAAAGCCAAACTAATAAATGAATGCTGCTTATTGCAACCTTTTTACAGTCTATGATTGAACCTGCAGCCTACTATGTAGTTTACCTCCTACAGGAGCTGCAACTTTGATCCTGTGTCTAATAGTCCATTGATTCTGGAGGCTATATATATCAGACAGCTACAAGAAGGAGTATATACACAACAAATAAAACTGCTCTATGATGTGTGGCTTCATTCAATCTCGGCAGAAAGCATAACACTGTGGGAATATTGAATGAACCGTAAAAGAACATGTTAAGATAAGTATTCATTTTGAAAGTGTTGTTGTGAACATGAATAAAGAAAGGCCAAGTAGCTGAGACTAAAGTGACGGGACGGAGCTGAGAGGTAGAGAAGAAGAGGGTTAGGCTTCATCCACTGCTAACCATCGCAGGGCTTTCTCCTGCTCCATGACACATTTCAAAAAGGTTCATTATGCTATATTATTTGATGAAAACAATATTTGAGACATTGAGACATTTCCCTCCTACTTCCCCTCAGGTTTATTCAGATTGTATTCAAAGTTTTAGTCGACAACAACTCAAAACCTTTGAGTCCACTTTTAGTCGACATAAAGTCCTGACTTTTAGTCAAAATGTTTCCTCTCTTAGTTTTGTCAGCTATTGTTATTTTATTTTGTCTCAGTCCTGCGTCAAATGTCCTTTTTTAGTAATCAGATTATATTTAACATTATATTCAATCTAATCTAATCTAAGATAAGAATTTGGCATTTTAGTCAGACTTAACTCATACATTACATTATACTTTATTTGCTCATTATCTGATGAAATACACAGGTTGAATGATAAAGAATGCAGCTTTGCCCCTCCGAGTCCTCCTGACTGTGCTCATTAGAGATGCTGCCCCCCGTCAGTCGCACCCACCCGGCCCATTATGAGAGCAATCTGCTCCAAAACATGGGAAAATATGCATTAAACAACCACCTGAACCTGACCCAGACTTTATGCATTGCAGTAGCACAATTGTCAGGATTGAGGACTGTTCATACTCCTAATCTTTCTTTCTTTTCTTCTTTTTTTTAATCTAGTCAATGAGTTTGCATGTTGATATCGTCACAGTTAGTGTTCAATCACGGTGGTGACGTCTCGTCATTGTCTCGTCATTGTCTCGTCATTGTCTCGTCATGTCGTCATTGTCCTGTCATTGTCTCGTCATTGTCTCGTCATTGTCTTGTCTTGATGTTGATATTGAATATTTCGTCAGAGATTAACGCTGGCTCACAAGGGTACATTTTCTATACAGCCTTGTTCAATCTCTGCCCTTGCAGTAGGCAGCGACTGTTGGCCCTCGACTGCATGGTGTCAGCTTTGAGATTTCAGGCACCTCAAAGAATGCCATGCTGTGCAGACATCTGCTTAGGGGATCTAGTACTCGCTATCCTGCGGAGGGCTGATGGTTTGAAGTAGAGCTATCAGTTGAGCTTTTCTGATGATCCTGGACATCTAAACCTCAGCACTAAGAGCCTGATGTCTGCTCTAGTCTACATAAGTCGGGGATACAGAGTCTACTATGTGGACAGTTTACTAATCCAGTGGAGTCTGTCACCTCATGCACCCTAAAGCGTCACCTCATAAAACGCAGGCATATTATCTAAACACAAAGTAACAAGAGATAAGCAGGATAGACTCTCCTGAAGTCAGATCCTGGATCCACTGCCTATATTCAACTATTCATGAGTGGAGGAGCCTCCTGCTCCCCCCTTACTGTAGAGTGTGAGCTGAGACACAAGGCTGGCAGGGGGAGGGTGGGACGCTGCTGTGTTTTCTACTGCAGAGTTTGGAGAAAGTGAAGGGCAAGTTTTTCTCTCTGCAGCTGCAGTGGAAGTTTGAAACATAAGGTCTCTGTGGGGTGTCGGACAGAATCAGCAGCAGGGATTTCTTAGAGGACAGATCAGGGGATCTACAGCACAGCATGCTGCAGGGGGCCCCTTTACAAGCTGTGATTCCCCTGAGACAGTTAATGACTTTGTTTAATACAACCATATATGCTTTTGGTCGGTGTTCTCTGTGGAAAATTGGGGAAATAACTGTATTTGAACATTTCTGGGTTCATTCTGGTTTATTACTGGGGATGTGTGAACCCCGGGACTATGTGCTTGTGGATCCAGTATTAAACGTATAATGATACATTTCTGCACTAACATGTCTATAAAACAACTAGACCTATGGTATATATTCTGTTTAGTTGTGTACTTACAACATATCCTCTTTGCACGTGTGTCAGCATTGTGGTTTGTCTCCCAGAATCATACATTTACTTTTAATCCAGGTTTAAGGCACATTTTTAATATGCACTTTTTAGATGTTGGTCACTTAACTCTATATTTTACCTGGATGACGGATGTTAGTCATCGGACAAATGGATCTTTACCAGAGAAACCAGCAGAGCAAACAGCGCTGGAGAATCACGTGAAACTTCTCCATTCATTGTTTTACGGGTTTTAATCACCTGGTTCTGAATGTTTTGGAGAAGAGGAGACCTAATAATAATAATAATAATAATAGTAATAGTAATAATAATAATAATAATAATAATAATAATAATAATAATAATAAATATAATAACAATAATAATTATAATAATTATAATACAATAATAATAATAATAATAATAATAATAATAATAATAATAATAATAATAATAATAATAATAATAATAATAATAATAATAATAATAATGTGGCTCCTGGTAAAAACCTCCTGAAGGATGAACAATGAAGGAGTCTTAACCGGGAGAAGCTGACTGAAATGACAAACTCCCATGATCCCACACTATTTCATGACGCTACCAAACTCCGTCTTTTGCCATTGCTTTGATTGGGAGACCCCTAGCGGCAGAAATGAAATATTAAGCGTTTAAAGGACCATGCAAGTAATTTTTCAGTATGATGTTGTCGACCATCCAAAACATATATTATCAGACTGAAGTCCACCCATGAGAAAGCTACTGGTTGGTATTTAATTCAAAATGCTGTTTAAATCAGACTTAGACACTTGCAAATTATTATTTTGCCAAAACGTTAGTAATGTAGTCGTGAGCAGGAACTACATTGAGAACTGTTCGAGGACACTCTGACATCGGAGGTTTCACAGCCGGCTGTCTAATGCAAGAAATTACTGCGGTCACATTTTGTCTTCAGTGACTGATTTTCTGAGAAATGTGTGTATGTATTAGAGTCTCATGAGAAATGTCTTGATAACATAATCAAAAGGCATTGCAAGGGATTTTCCTTTGGTTTCAATGAGCAAATAAATACAAAGGAACTGAAATCAACTTACATCTTTGTTAAACACTCCTTTTCCATGTTATTGGTTGCATTAGAAGCAGGAAGTCGAATCACAGATACAGTATGTTGTCAACAAATATATCAAACAACGCACAGTTGTGGTTTTGAAATAAAATCCAGAGTCCTCTCTGTCTGAGACCAAAATAAGACCGACTAAAATATTTATGCCATGAGTTGTTTTGATGTGTGTTCTTTAAAGCAACAGGTTCCTCCCGTACATCCCCTACTCGCCTTCTAGGGCTGGGCAATATGGAGAAAATCAAATATTGAGATACTTTTGACTAAATTTTTTATAAATAGATTTTGGGACGACATTGTAGCATTTGCTATTGTTGCTTTCACAAAAAATATTTACACAATGAGATTTTTGATGGATAATCATCAATAATGTGGATATAATGACGCGGGTAAAGGCAACAACAATAGGACAGCTAGAAGAGCCTGCTAAGTTCAGAAACTGACATCATACTGTACTGCAGCCTTTAAAACCAGGAAAAGACTACCTTTGTGTGAGTGTGTGTGTGTGTGTGTGTGTGTGTGTGTGTGTGTGTGTGTGTGTGTGTGTAGGGGCCATAGCTGGGCTAGCAGACAGATAGGAGAGCCGATTGGTCGACTCTTGCCAGACATCTGACGAGGCATTCTGTCAGAGTGCATTCATACGCGGCAGGTCACCTCGTTTCCTCTAACACACGCAGACGCACAGAACACACACACACACACACACACACACACACACACACACACACACACACACAAAGGAGAACATGCCCACACACACCCACACACACACACACACACACACACACACACACACACACACACACACACACACACACACACACACACACACACAAAGGAGAACATGCCAACACACACAGCGGACACATAAATCATTGTCAGAGTTAGCATTATTCAGCAGCTGGTTACTTCTTTGTAAATGGCACAGCAAAGGAAAGATTGTTGTTATTTACACTTCACTGCTTGTTTCAACTTTATTATTGATTTACAAGACCCAGAAGCTCAACGCTGACTTTCAGCAGATTTTGCAAGTTTATTTTTACAGTTTTTATACCCACATGCAGAAAAAACTATCCTCTCCCTTAATTCACTTTAGTTCAGTCCAAGTTGTCCCAGTGGAGAAACATACAAGTTGATCTGCTTTCCAAAGAACATAAAGACTATAAACATTTAGGTAACAAACAACCGCTAACAAGCATGCCCCCTCTGCAAAACACAGCATATGTTTGTGCTATAAAGGAGAACTCTTCTTTTCTGCTAAACGGTGTACAGGCAATGCTTTGGCTCCTTATTAAGCTGCATGAAAAATATGATTTGATGTTCGAATTGATGTTTTAAAGGACAATTCGGGTTTCTTAAAAGCTAGTTCTCCTTTTCGTAATTTTAGTCAATATTTTTGATGGAAGTTGAACGAGGAAGTCATAAACGATACATTTTACAATGGACAGTGTGGATAATCATTTTGCTGTCCCCCTGTGTGTTCTCTTCCGAAAAGGTTTGGTTAAAGCCAGGGCTGGGCTAAATTACATTTACTCTCTCTTGTGAGAAAGTCATGATAAACTGTGTAGGAATGGGACAAAAGAAAGGAGGAAAATCATTAGCTGCAGCAGACGAGAAGCTGTTTGTATTGTCTATACAGCTCTGTGTTATCTACAGGGTTATTACTGAAAACTAACTGAAACTATGCAATGAAAAACTAAAACTAAACTGAAACCATATTGCCTGGTTTTATAAAACTAATAAGGTTTTAGTATTTTTTAGATCTTTTATATTGTTTCTGAATATTAGCTGTATGTATGCACACTCTCCAAAGTGCTCTTCTATGAGATAGAATTGATTGGTATTTATTGGTTTGGACATTAGGGCTTGGTGGCGTGATGTTGCTCCACTACTGTATACTTAGACATTTAAGACATTGTATTTTGTAGGTGATGTACAGTAGGCACCAGGTTTCGACAAGAAAGAAAACAGTGTGGAATAAAGAGACCATATCTCTGGTTCTGCTGCACTGTTTTTTATTTTAAAATGTTTAACTGTCCACCATGAGGCCAGTGTTTTAGGTTTTCAATACTAAATCAGTGAAGCACTCTTTAAAAACTCTGTTGCACCAAATATTCCCAAAAACTATGGTATCCCAAGATTGGAAAACAATCTTTAACCAAAGACACTTTCAGATTTATGCTTCAAGGCAAAACAGACCTGAACTCCCTGTTGATAAAGTCAAATTGTACCTGATATGGATGCTTGTGTATCGTGGATAACAAAAAAGAAGCGTTAAGTGTTATTATTGCATTCTACTCTGTTCTGTTTGAACAGACTGAGTTTGGACACTTGGGACTCGCCTCTGCACACATCAGGATGAATACACTTACATTTTGTTCTCAGAAATAATGTTGTCGTATTTATGAAAGTTTGAGGTAAGGTTTCAAAATGCAATATATGTGGTGGGAGACGAGGGTTTGCCTTCATGCATTTAAATGTCAAATGTGCTTGTGTGGGATGCCACCTCCAGCAATATAGTTTTTTGGAAAACAAGTTTTGCAGTTATTACTGAGTTGTGTATGTGTGCACGCATGTGGGCAGTAGCAGTATTCTCTAGGTTTTTATAATGTTTGTTTAGGTACATTTTTACTTATTGTGTTCCAGGAAGAATATCTTTCCGTGAGTAGGCAGTCTGTGTGTGTGTGTGTGTGTGTGTGTGTGTGTGTGTGTGTGTGTGTGTGTGTGTGTGTGTGTGTGTCTGCATTTGTCTTGGAACAACCTTCATTATCTTTTTGGTCATCACAAGTCTATTTTCATTTTACAGTGTTACTGCATGGGCAGAAGGTTTTATGCCCAATAGATAATAATTAACACATGTGTCTACCAGAATAAAAACACTTAATAAAGTGTTAATGGGATTTTTATTGTTTAAACAAATAGATACATTCCTGAGGATTCAAATCGGCCGCATTACAGTAAAATATTACGTCACTAAATTAGTATTGCACTTCCACAAAGTTGGAGGAGTTTTGAGGGAAATATTATAAAACTGTTACCAAAATTGAAGTGGCAGTAGAATGTGTCAAGCAACAAAGACTTCCCATAATGCAACTCAATATCATCTTTCATTAGAGACATCCCTTCTGGTACGTAACATTGGTTGAGAGCCCCTTTTAAGAATCACAGTTAAAACTCCTGTGATATTTCCAGTGTACTCCTATGATATTATGCATGCAGTGAGCTTTAGCTCATTGTCTCTGTGCACAGTGAACCGCTCCCCCACAGGTCTGGTAGCTTTTTGCACTTCTTTTGACTTGTGTGAATTATTTATTTTCCAGATTAGCAGTCTAAATAGCTAAATGCACATGACAAAGAGTGTAACATTGTAGGATATTTGTTTTAAAACTTTTTTTGTCTGGTTTGTGGGGGTGGACCATTTAGTCAAATGGTCCACCCCCACAAACCATGAGTCAACAAACCACCCATGATATAAATTCACAAAGATACCCTCAGCAGTGGCAAGGCACTGTATTTGACTGTGTAGGTGTTCATTTTTGATTGATGGCGAGTGTGTGGATTTATATAAAAAGTAGAACGGAAAAAGGTTTTATGTAAATGTGGAAAAATACGTAAGCATCTACTATACACACACACACACACGCACGCACGCACACACACACACACACACACACACACACACACACACATACACACACACACACACACAAATACACACACACACACACACACACACACACACACACACACACACACACACACACACACACACACACACACACACACACACACACATACACACACACACACACACAGTGGTGGTCATGTCATTGCCAGGGGTGCCAGACAGCTGCAGGGACAGACGAGTCAGTCACTCACACACGCATGGAGACACACACACACACACACAAACACACTTGGCACTTACTCTTTATTGGGGTCAGAGTGTGCTCCCTAGAAAAAAATTGTATGTACAGTATATATTTATGAATAGGAAGAAGAAGGAGGGTGCAAAAGGTTGCCTGAGGATAAAGATAAGACAGACAGAATTTGAGAAATGTTATTTAAATTTAAATTTGACAAACGGATTTAAAATAAAATGTGAAGTTTACATTTATGAATGATTTTACTTATTTATTTATTTTTACATGAAATCAACTGATAAATCTTCCCAATCACCTAACCATCTGTCATCTCTTTCTGACATTCAACCGCAGTCCAACACATTCTGTGAGGTCAGGATTATGACTTGGTCTGGTCTGCACTCCTCACAGCTGCACAGTTACTGTGACCGTCTCTCAGAGCACTGTGAAGTGATCTCATACCATTTTATCCCTGTCTAACTCTATGAAACCGCATCTTTTCGATGGTTTACTGGCCCTTCAGCATGTGAAAGTAGACTCCAGCAGTCCGGTGAGAGGCTTTAAGATTAGGACAATATGGCTGTGACGCAGGAGGGAACAGAAAACCTGTCAGGGATTAGAGGAGATTTTAAAGAATTTCAAATCCCCACCCAAAGAGAGATGAAAAAGTTTGAATGGGGAAGGAAAAATATTTGAAGTATGACATGGCATTGAAATTTGGGGAATTGTGTTTGTGTGGATTCACATTTGCACATATGTATGTAGGTGTGTGTGTGTGTGTATTATTTGTGTGTATGTGTTGCAGAAATACAGGTGTAAACACGCGTAAACATGTAATTTACAGCAGTTAACCAATTTTTTTTTCATCTGTTTTTAGAGAGAGCCAAACAGGGTATTAAAGTGTACACATGGACCCTCATGGACACACACTCCCACACACGCAAGAAGAGAGTCAGATAGAAACAACTCGACACACAACCAAATACACACACACACTTCTTGAAGGGCAGCCAAACCACATAGAAAGGCTGCACGGTGGCAGCTGGATCAGGGTTAGGGGATGTGTTTGTGTGTGTATGTGATTTTTAGAGGGTGCCAGCAACCAAACCAGGGCACAGCTATTTATATATTGCAGTGCGGATGGTGTCTTATCTAGCACCAATGGCCCGAAGCCCCCTAACACAGCCCCATCACCCCATCACCCCACACACACTGCACTACCCCCTCCCCCCGGTAACACACACTCATCAGTGTACTATGTGATGTTCACATCCAAGTCCAAATTCAATATTGTTATTATTTTCCATGTCAGTGCGTTTGGGACACATCCAAGCATCAAAATTGGAGAGATGTGAGCTTCTGGGAAGGGATACTCAAGGCGGATTGTAACAGTTAACTGTTTGCTAATTAAGCAAGCTGCACTTGATAGCTCTGGTGCAGAGAGCACTGCAGCTGATGGCAGGTGGGGGTGATGTGTTACGCCGATTATTCTTACAGCTTATTTGCTCCTCTTTCACCTTGTTCTGTGTCTGTACCTCTGGGTGTCAACAATACAGTCAGAGCAACCCTGATGATGGTAAAGTTCTATTTATGGTTTGGTGAAATTAAATGAGATGGATAGAGATGGCTGACAAAGGGACAATAAAGTGTCTAGGTAAATTTGGTTCAATCAAACAGCTTCTGTGCCCCTTAGCGTAGATTCCCCAGGTCTCTGGAAGAGGCATAAACAGCATTCCTTTGTGTTTTGGTGATGGTGGTGGTAAGTCCAATAACAACATGTGTTTTTGTTCAAGTGATAAAGACCTTTAGCAGCTTATGATGACGTGTCCATTGGCAGCAAATGAGGAGGAGTAGTGTGACATTATAGACCCACAATGGCCACAGAGGGAGGAGATCGAGGACCCCTGACCTGAACCAAACCAAACCATGTTTTTCTGATGATTGTTCCCCGTTTCCGATCGACAGTCAACGTTGTTGTTGTTGTTGTTGTTGTTGTTGTTGTTGTTTTAAGCCGGTCAACAATAATGTTATAACCTTAAGCAGGTGGTCGTTATTGTAACCATGAAAACAAAGGACCTCTAGGTCCCATATTGTAAAAAGTGAGATTTCATGTTTTTTTATTAGAGAGGATGTCTGAGTGCTATATAAATACTGCAGACAATATCAAAGCACTCAATCCATGGAGAAATGCACACACAGCCCGTCTTCAGAAACGGTGCTTTTAAAAGAGCCGACAGGACTCCTCTAAGGTTGTGATGTCACAACTATATTATAAATAGGTAGAAAGTGCCATTCCCCGGCTGCAGTGGCGGTGCAGAGGCACGGAGAGCGCAGATGCAGAAGACCCGGAAATACTGACCAATCAGACAGAAAGTATGAGAAAAAGAATGTGTTTCTTTGTTAATGTTTTTCCTTACCTTAGCAAAGTATGACTATTTAAAGCCAAACCAAGTTCTGTTTTTCACTATTTTAGTTTAGAGACAACTGAAAAATGAAGCCACCCTGGAAGTGGCAAAAACTATTTTTCAATCGCCACTTAGGGCTGGCTCCAGAAGCCAGTCAATCCCCACAGACCCCCATGATAAAAGGATAAACTTCACAAACAGAAATAAACATATTTACAGCCTGGTAAAAAAAAGAAGGGTTTTATTTAAAAAAGCATTATGTTTTTAATATATTATATTATCGGATTATTATCACAAAATCATTATATTCTCGGTAGTTTATTTTAAATTTTGTTTATAGAATCTAATTTGCAAAGGTGTAACCACGGCTATCATATAATGTAGTGGGGTAACATTTCTGAAATTTAATAGTAATACATTGTAAAATGGAAATAAATAATGACTAAAATACCTCAGATCTGTACAGTGAGGTCAGTACTTGTTACTATCCAGCACTGCTATTAGAGTACGGTGGTATTTCTGTAGATTACAAACTAGCCAAATGATTTGGTAAAGTCTGCTCTGCCATCATACTGCGTGTAGATTATGGCTTGTCATTTGTTAGCGTTTGTGCTAATTGGTGATGACAGTTCGTCTGGGAGGCCCTGGTGCAGTGTGATCGGCCAGGCATGTCTGCTCTACGCACCGCCCCCTCCCAGCTCTGTGCTGGGCTCCTCACACACATTTGGCTGCGGGTAGGAGGATCAGCAGAGCCCAGGGTGGCTGTGATAGATGGGCAAGTGTTATGGTGTGTTTCTGTGTGTGTATTTGTGTGTGTGTGTGTGTGTGTGTGTGTGTGTGTGTGTGTGTGTGTGTGTGTGTGTGTGTGTGTGTGTGTGTGTGTGTGTGTGTGTGTGTGTTGAATTGGCTATAATCTGAGCATTAATCTGCTATTGTGTTAATTTGGCTGTTGATTGAATGTATTCAAGTATAAATTCAGGAGTAGAATGACAGTGCTAAGATGCGACAGGTTTAAATTTTGAAGCCGTGCTGTTGGCAGCAGGGTTGAGCCGCTCTCACCTTCAGTTTCACTGACCCACTTGGGTGGTGGTGGCGGTGGTGCTGGAGGGGGAGAATAGCTAGATAAATGGCCTCTCCCTCGCTCCACTCCTCCCTCTGCTTGCTCTCTCTTGCTCTACTCATTTTGAGAAGGTCAGAGAGTCAGGGGGAGGGAGGGATCACTCCTCTCATCTCTCACTTTGTCCTGAATAAGGTGTCCTGTTTAGTGCACTACATAGAGAGCACTACAGCAGAGCCCTGAACGCAACCTTTCCTGACCAAACAACAAACCACTCAACTACTGAGTGTGCTTAAAGGATGATTATAGCCATTTTCAACTTGAGCCTTATTTTACTTGTTGCAGACATGACAATCAATGGTGTTCAAACTGTCATTACTTCACTGTAGAGCTTTTCATAACTTCATATCACCAACAGGGATGTTCCTGAACACACACCAAGAGGGACAATACAGTCTCTAACAACTGAATAAAAGAAATGATTAAACAAGACTTGCACAGTACTTATACATCTTTAAATAGCTGGGACTGAACAACATTTCATTTTGAAAGCTGTACTCATTTTTTTTGGGAGTACAGTGTCGTATCGTGCCACCCAACATCTCACCTCCTGTGGCGACAACAGTGTGTCCTCATGAGGCCCGAATGTCAAACATCAGCGAGGTAGAATTAAAGTTGACCTTTACTGGATGTGGGAAGATTGAAACCATGTGATGGTCCACTCTCAAGCTTTTTTCAACTAAAGCTGTCTTAAAGCTGAAATTATGTTTCTCTAAAGATACACGTATACATCTCTGATAATCTTAGGAGATATGGAGAGAAAACCCATCATACATGTTGTATATATAAGTATAAAAGACATCAACACGGATGTCTGTATAGCTGTATCCGAAACATACTTACACATCAGTTGAACTCGATTAAATTTTTCTGTGAGTCTCACAGTTTCTGCCATCCAAGCAGGTTTTTTTGTTGGACAAGTAGAAAACAAGAATGTCTGATCAGTTTTGCAGGGTATTTTCAAGACCGCATTCCCATCAACTCCTTGAAGCTGAAAGACGAAAGTGTTTGCTTCTCTGTGCATTTAAAAAAAAGAAAAATTTGTAATCTTATTTTCTGATTTACAGCCAGGATTGATTTAAGTCTAGCAAACTGAAACTATGTGCTGAAGGCCGACTAGGGACAAATTGTGATTTAAGTACTTTAAGATCACGGTGTAGAGACAGCATGGTCTCTCATGTCAAAGTCAAAAATATATTTTCCCTGATAGGTCAAATAGGTCTGAAGCTATTCAAAATGATGTGGTCAATGAGGGTTTTTATAATTTTATTTAAAGCTTCAGATTTGAAGTTAAACACTAGAATGGCACTCGGAGAACGCAGACCTCCACCAAGGCCAATGGTGTATTGACATGTCCCTTGAATGGTCCCTTTTCCCAAATTGGAAAATTGT